>NW_026047149.1:4219216-4409216 GCF_023864275.1 Schistocerca cancellata | reverse complement strand
TGTCTTTTATCGGCACAAAATTCACTTAAAAATTCCGAAATTTCTACACACCCATCGGAATAATTATGCCGTCACTTTACCACACTTTTGATGTATGAAACACTGCTAGATCCGGCAACTTATCGTTTCCATCGAAACTACTACTGCACACGTCCGAACTGTCTCATAGCTATGTTCCGACCCTCCCTAGAAAACTCTAAGTCTTCTTTTCCAGCAAAGAAACGCACGCAAAGAATATTGCTTTACCATTGGTCAGTTTACTCAAAAGCCAATAGCAAAACAACATTCTCCCGCGTCAGTCGGCGCTTTTCATCAATATCCAATCGCAAAATAGTTAACCTAACGACTGCACTTTTTACCGTCGTAATTATCTAATATGCTGAAGTTTTGTTTATGCATAAAGTTATTACTATTTTTATTTATACCTGAATTAACTTTCCCTTTACCATAAACTTACTTTACAAATCTATTCTAGAAAAATCCCCTTTGTCTATATCCATTGTTGTTGTTGTTTTTGTTGTTGTGGTCTTCAGTCCTGAGACTGGTTTGATGCAGCTCTCCATGCTACTCTATCCTGTGCAAGCTTCTTCATCTCCCAGTACCTACTGCAACCTACACCCTTCTGAATCTGCTTAGTGTATTCATCTCTTGGTCTCCCCCTACGATTTTTACCTTCCACGCTGCCCTCCAATACTAAATTGGTGATCCCTTGATGCCTCAGAACATGTCCTACCAACCGATCCCTTCTTCTGGTCAAGTTGTGCCACAAACTTCTCTTCTCCCCAATCCTATTCAATACTTACTCATTAGTTATGTGATCTACCCATCTAATCTTCAGCATTCTTCTGTAGCACCACATTTCGAAAGCTTCTATTCTCTTCTTGTCCAAACTATTTACCGTCCATGTTTCACTTCCGTACATGGCTACAGTCCATACAAATACTTTCAGAAATGACTTCCTGACACTTAAATCTACACTCGATGTTAAGAAATTTCTCTTCTTCAGAAACGCTTTCCTTGCCATTGCCAGTCTACATTTTATATCCTCTCTACTTCGACCATCATCACTTATTTTGCTCCCCAAATAGCAAAACTCCTTTACTACTTTAAGTGTCTCATTTCCTAATCTAATTCCCTCAGCATCACCCGACTTAATTCGACTACATTCCATGATCCTCGTTTTGCTTTTGTTGATGTTCATCTTATACCCTCCTTTCAAGACACTGTCCATTCCGTTCAACTGCTCTTCCAAGTCCTTTGCTGTCTCTGACAGAATTACAATGTCATCGGCGAACCTCATAGTTTTTATTTCTTCTCCATGGATTTTAATACCTACTCTGAATTTTTCTTTTGTTTCCTTTACTGCTTGCTCAATATACAGATTGAATAACATCGGGGAGAGGCTACAACCCTGTCTTACTCCCTTCCCAACCACTGCTTCCCTTTCATGCCCCTCGACTCTTATAACTGCCATCTGGTTTCTGTACAAATTATAAATAGCCTTTCGCTCCCTGTATTTTACCCCTGCCACCTTTAGAATTTGAAAGAGAGACACTACATCCTACTACATAACTCCTTAAACAATTACCTTAATATTAACCTTAAACCACACTCACGCATCATTCATACTGCTAAAACACATTTCTAACATTTTACATACACAAAAAGACATAATAACACTATGAAAATACTAGAACAGTTTATGAGAAACATTCTATTACTTTAGTGCACTCTAGTGGGCACAATCGAAACTAAAATCACAGTCCCCCTATCCAACATTGTCCTCTATCCGCTGATACATAAACTACGTGCGCCTCCAGTCTCGCGTCACCATCTGTCACTGTCCAGCTCTGAGACACATATCGCACTTAACCACCTTCAAGGCAGGATTGGTATATGGCGCTACGCCTCCATTTTCTCTCCTCAAAGTCCTGTTCTAAAACATGTCATAGGGCAGCATTCACGTAACCATGACATTATTACGAAGACGACACAAGCATAAGTGTAGAAGGGCGGTGCATTGGCAGAGCTCTCATTTGTACTCAGGTGGTTCATGTGAAAAGGTTGCATAGTTGGAGTTAGATGCACGGGACATTCCATATCGGAAATCGTTAGTGAATTCAATATTCTGAGATCCACAGTCTCAAGAGTGTGCTGAGAATATTAGATTTCAAGCACGACCTCCCACCGTGGCCAATGCAGTGGCCGACGGTCTTCCCTTAATGACTGAGACCAGTAGAGTTTGCTTGGAACTGTCAGTGCTAAAAGACAAGAAACACTAGATGAAACTGGGCTGGCATAAGCTGTCGCCAGCATCCGGTCAGCAAAGATGTAGTGCGAAGTTCGATAGTAGGCGGTGGATCAAGTGCGCCTATCACGAGAGAGGCCAAAGACACACTGACAAGCAACAAGCCGCCAACGCCCACTCCACAGCGAGTGTAGTCTGTCTGTAAACTCAAGAGCGAGCAGTGCTTTTGGTGGGGGAAGCGGCATTTCCCAGAAGAACCCTGCCACTGGCCTACAGGGGCACCCAAAATCAGTTGCGCGTTACCTGCCTAGCGGTGTAGATCAGCGAGCAGTGATACACGTCGTTCTGTTCGTGGGATCTTAATTGCCAGTGTCAGAAAGTTAATTTTGTGTGCTTTCTGATATACTTCGGTATCCGGAAGTGATGGATAACCGCCCTGCATTGCAAGAAAATGTGCAGAATATGGAGAAGAGGAGGTATTTATGGAGTAACGAGCGTTCGATTGTCTGTAATGTTACAACATCATGTGTTAAAGAGGCGGCACAAAAGAACTGTGGGCTAATATTACCAGTCCTAATCAGAGGGCTGCAATTTATGCAAACGTCAGCCTCGCCACAATAGGACGCGTAAGGAAGAAACGCGAAAATAAACCACGTGGTTTACTGGAACCGCCACGAAGGAAAACTGATAATTTTGGGAGGAAAATCTTCGTTATAGGCAGTTTCACAAAATCGGTCATTCGACAAACGATGGAGGACTTTCACATAAACCAAAAAATAATGACGACATTATGGACATTGCTTACTGCCGTCAAAAAAAAATCTGTTTTCTTTGGCAGAAATATGTTTTACGTAAGACACAGCGTAAAATGGGATTTACCTGGAAATTTCTAGCTTTTAATAGAAACATAAAGTAAGAACAAGGCTTAAATTCTACCCCCATACGGGGTTCGTTTTGCGAATAGCAGTAGAGGGTACATACATTCACATGAACAGGTATTCGGTTCTGTATTTGTAGCAGAATCCTGACTTCCGTTCCCACGTTAATATGACTTACTCTATAATGTTGTGTTTCGGAAGAAGCTATCGTCTTTTGGATCCATTATGGTCTTAACGGGTTAGTCTAAAAATAAACGCTGCCAGGACGTATCTGTACACGGCGTCGACAAAGATTTAAAACGCGCGCCGCGGCAGGACCGGTACTAAGTTGTGAAACAGCCTGTAGAAGCGCCTCGTGACGTAGCTGGATAGGCAGAGTGGGGACTCGCTCGCTCGCTCTTCAGTTTACAGACAGACTATATTTAGGTCGCTGCCGCTGACCGGACGACACACTGACTCAATACATCCAGTTCGGCGTCTGTCAGCTCATACCACAGTGGGCTCAGCTCATGTACAGAAAAATAAACAATTTTTGCAGCCTTCAGTTGCAAGGTAATTTTTACTCTTTTACCCAGGTTTCGATTCCAGTCATGGAATCTTCTTCAGAACAAAATATTAAATTATTTTGAGAGCCAAACACTGGCCATGTCACAGATTAAAAATTAAAACAATAAAGACGCATAATCGTAAGATTATGTCAGTCAAAATCAAAACCATTAAGGCGAACGTAGACGGAGCTACGCCGGGGAGAAATATGGACCACACGTGAGCGGCTCGAAAACTAATTTTGACTGACATAATCTTATGATTATGCGTCTTTATTGTTTTAATTTTTAATCTGTGACATGGCCAGTGTTTGGCTCTCAAAATAATTTAATTTTTTTGTTCTGAAGAAGATTCCATCACTGGAATCGAAACCTGGGTAAACGAGTAAAAATTACCTTGCAACTGAAGGCTGCAAAAATTGTTTATTTTCTGTACATTTCACAGTTGCTGACACGCTGCAATATGTTAAAGATTTGTAAACTCAGTTCATGTCATATGTTGCAACAGTACATAGCGACCAGATCAGTGCCTATAGCGGGACTAGCAGAGTGACTAAAGTTCGGTATGTGAACAAAAGTAACCGGACACGCCGGCCGGGGTGACCGAGCGGTTCTAGGCGCTACAGTCTGGAACCGCGAGACTACTACGGTCGCAGGTTCGGTTCCTGCCTCGGGGATGGATGTGTGTGATGTCTGTAGGTTAGTTAGTTTTAAGTAGTTCTATGTTCTACGGGACTGATAAGTCCCATAGTGCTCAGAGCCATTTGAACCATAACTGGAGACCTGGCTGAAAATGACAAGTTCTGGCACCCTCCATAGGTAACGCTCGAATTGAATATGCTGTTGGCCCACCCTTAGCCTTGATGACAGCGTCCACTCTCGCAGACATACGTTCAGTCAGGTGCTGGATGGTTTCTTGTGGAATGGCAGCCCATTCTTCACGGAGTGCCCCACTGAGGAGAGGTATCGATGTGGGTCGGTGAGGCCTGGCACGAAGTCGGCGTTCCAAAACATGCCAAAGGTGTTCTGTAGGATTCAGGTCAGTACTCTGTGCAGGCCAGTCCATTACAGGGATGTTATTGTCGTGTAACCACTCCGCCACAGGCTGTGCATTATGAACAGATGCTCGATCGTGTTGAAAGATGCAGTCGCCATCGCCGATTTGCTCTTCAACAGTGGGAAGCAAGAAGGTGCTTAAAACATCAATGTAGGCCTTTGCTGTGATAGTGCCACGCAAACGACAAGGGATGGAAGCCCTCTCCATGAAAAACACGACCACACCATAACACCACCGCCTCAGAATTTTACTGTTGGCACTACACACACACTGACAGATGATGTTCGCCGGACGTTCGCCATACCCACACCCAGCCATTGGATCACCACATTGTGCACCGTGATTAATCACACAACGTTTTTCCAACTGTTTCAAAAAATGTTCCAATGTGTGTGAAATCTTATGGGAATTAACTGCTAAGGTCATCAGTCCCTAAGATTGCACACTACTTAACCTAAATTATCCTAAGGACAAACACACACACACCCATGCCGGAGGGAGGACTTGAACCTCCGCCGTGACCTCCACCGTTTAATCGTCCAATGTTTACCCTCCTTACACCGAGCGAGGCATCGTTTGACATTTACCGGCGTGACGTGTGGCTTATGAGCAGCCGCTCGACCATGAAATACAAGTTTTCTCACCTCCTGCCTAACTGTGATAGTACTTGCACTGGATCCTGATGCAGTTTGGAATTCCTGTGTGATTCTGGTATTATACATTAAGATCCTCTTCACCTGTCGCCTCAACAGACGAAGTCGGCGTGTAAGCTTTTCTGATGTATGTGTCCCTTCCCGTTTGCACTTTCAAACGTCTCTGTGGGATTCCTTTCATGTTCATTTCTGAAATCTGTTGTCATTTACGGCATAAATTTCCTCTTCTACATTTACTGTGGCGTTTCTGACTATCTGGGAGTGGACTGAGCAGTGAAACGTGTTACTTTTACACATAAACAAGAACGATCTGTCGCACTACTACACTTTAAAACACAGTTTATATGTAATTCATGTCACACAGTCTCATACGGAACCTACATCCGCTTTCTTTTATATACTGTGTATGATAAGATACTGTCATCCCCCTTCCCTTCTGTGTGAGAGGATGAACGAGCAAACGTATTTCTAGTTGCATGCTTGAGGGTAGCAGACAAGCCTGTCTGCTAGAGAACAGTAGGACCAACGTCGGAACAGGTAGCTACGCTTTCTAAAAGCTGAAAGGTTTCTATCCTTAGTATGGTTCTGTCCGTCCCTTGTCATGTTGGTATAGGAAGCTGCCGCTCTGGCCACTTCCGTTTGTATTTGTGAGCCACCCTCAGGAAGGGACCAGTAAGTATGTCTGTGGCGAGCGCCTGAAGTGGTAAGATCTCCAGCTAAGCGCGTGTCTGCTAAGTCCGTAGGACAATGGATTTCTTAAGTACAGCCTAACTGAAAATTTAATCACCTTTATTTCAGGTTTAGCTCTAAAATATCTAATGTTATCTTAAATTGCAACACAGTGTAATTCGAGTGTGAAGTTGAGAATATATTCCGGTAGTTGCTTTGTCACTACTTTGTGAGTAAAGTGGAACCACGTGTTGATCAGTAACTCTAACTAAGATCATCAATGTTAAATGCGAATGTGCGTGAGATTATAACGTCTCGTCTTGACAATATTTTTCAATATAGCAACTTTTCTTTATGTTCAACCCACGTGGGGTGTACTTTGTGAGACCAGTACCATGTGCTTATACAGTTGTTTGACCCATCAGGTTAATAGTAAGACGATAGTAACCAGTTTGAGGTTTTACTTTAGTAAATTGCGTTTCGATGTAATTTATTTTAATTATCAAAATTATTGTGGAGTTACACTCTTTGTGTAAACCAAGTTGACCACGTGAAGCATGTGGTGTAATCATCAAAGTAGCCCTCAGCTATTCTTTTCGGGAAGATTTCACAGAGAGTTAGTATGAATTTAGTATACCAGTGTGTGGTAATTACATGACAGACAGGATTGTGCTACGAACGTAACTTCTTTGGGTGAAAATTGAATCGGTTGGTTGTGGTTAATTTCCTGTTGCATATGTTTCAATGTTCTTCGTGTGTTATTTTATGAATGCAGTGTTGTATGCAGTCTCCCAATCTTGGCTCCATATTTGATGCGTTCCGTAAGATTACAAACTCACATTTTCACAGTCCTAAATAAGGCACCAGCTTAGTTATGACTCACGTTTAATATGCTGAAATTTCAATGATCAATGTTAAAATAAATTTCCAAATATAAACTGATTTTTTTTATTTAAATTCTCTTTTCTTTATATATATCACCAGTTGTCGTATGACTATTAAAAGATTATAATTAATGTTAGTCTGGTTGGGAATTTGGTAAGCTAGAGTGGATACCTGGTGAAACAGTTGCGCAATAATGCAAGGTTAACTTCGCCAGACAGCTCACAGCTTTTAACCCGCTTTTATTGTCTATCAGCACCGCTTATACCGCAAAATGAAGCAACAGCATTACAACTTGACTACCACATCGGAAACAGTGGACCTATGGATGTTTAGGAGTGTGGAAATCTCGCATACAGACGTATGACACAAGTGACACCCAATCACCTGACCACGTTCGAAGTCCGTGAGTTCCACAGAGCGCGCCATTTTGGTCTCTCACGATGTCTAATGACGACTGATATAGAGTACCTGGCAGCACAATGTACCAAATGTGAAGAACGTATGTTTGAGGGCGGGGGGGAGGGTCCGGATACTTGTGATCACATAGTGTATGTAATAGCAAGACTACCGGTATTGTCTCCAAGAGGACTATTACAGGTGAGCTTGTAGCACTACCTATCGACTATTGCAACTAGGTAAAAAAATTACAGTTCATGTAAATAAAGAACCATATCAATCCACATGTGCATTAGTGCTGTAGTAACAGGACATCGGCCACCCATAACAGCATCCTCTCCTCACTCCCTTGCGGTACAAGACTCTACAGAAATAACCGCAGAAATCAATGTGGGACGTATGACAAACGTATCCGTTAGGACAATCCACCTAAATTTAGCGTTCATGTGCTATGGCAGCAGCTGATTTGGCTCTTGATCCTCTCGATTGGACTGTGGACGACTGCAAAGCTGTAGCCTGGTCAGATGAGTCAATATTTTAGTTGGTAAGAGCTGACGGTGCGATTCGAGTGTGGCGTAGACCGTACGAAGCCATGGGACCAAGTTGTCAACGACCCTGTGAAAGCTGTTAGTGTCTCCATAACGGAATGGGCTGTTTACGAAGAATGGTCTGAGTCCTGTCGTGGAAATGGTTATGGGCAGCTACTTGGAGACCATTTGCAGCCATCATGGACTTCATGTCGAGTTGTAGACACTTGTGAGAAGCGACACTTGTGAGAAACTGGAATGTGGCGACACTTGTGAGAAATCCGGAATACTGAGGAACCGGCACAGGGTGTGTCGCAAATGCTGCGCCATTACCTGCTGGGCCACCGCCCGCTGCCGCTTGGTGTGTGTGCGGCTTGTGCCGGCCAGGGCAGCTGCCGAGGGACATTCACGTTCATCCGGTGCAGCCAGGTTACATTATTTCAGAACAGTCTTGGGCAAGGAACAGTAACCTTAGTCAGATTAGAAATTGGAGCTGATTTTGTCCTCACGATATCATATCAACCATTAGTTGCAGCACAGTTATGCGTAAGACCTTTTTCATTGGAATTTTTGTTCTGATTAATCTTACAAAGGCCACAGCTTTCACTCAACCTCATACTTAGCGATGTTTTTTTTTTTACAGAAACTATAAAAACCGAAAATGTTTTCCATATTTCAACCCCTCACCCAATATTCGGTATGACAGGAGTGGCAAACTTTTACCATATATTAAGAGGAGCCAACTAAAGAATTTGGTTCTCGGTAGAAACGTTTTTCTTTCATTATTTCTAAATAAACCTCAATTTTCCCGCACCACACAGGGAAGTGTACTGAGGTCTAATGTGAGTCCTGCTAGGAATCAGCATTAAGGAATGCAATTTATTTATTGAAACAAGATGTATTCATCGTCCACTCAAACAGACATTGTTTCTAAAATTCTCTACACAAAAATGCTGATTGCGACTGTTAGAAAAGCTATGACTTTTCAGACTTCATTTGCAAGAGGCATTTAGCTGACTTTGCGTCGTTTCCAGGGAACACCACGAGGAGGTAGTCTCTCTTCGTCTCCCATTATATTTATTTCCAATAATTACAGGATGTATCTTCTGGTGAACCTTCCGGGATGTAAGGTCGTGGTCCATAAAACTCTTCAGCTCCTAACGTTTCGTCCAGAGCTGCGCTGGACATCTTCAGAGGGGTGTTTCTCCTCCGGTGAGTCTTGCCGACTGACGGGTCGGACGTCTGAGAGCGACTTATATATCGTAGAAAGTGGGCGTGGCCAGAGTTACACGTGATATGCAGAGATAACGTTTGTCAGAGATAAAACTTAACTATCGATCGTAATCTCGTCACGGATAAAACTGTCTAGCAATTCTGTAGTGCTACTGTCCAAATATCACTAAGTTTCATGGTCTCTTCTTTCCGATTAAAATCATCCCTATGTTTATATATTTCAATTGTTCTCTACAAAGCCGTGGGTAATAGTTCGTCGTCGTAGATAAAATTTTTGTTTCGGAAAACTTCACTTGATGATTTCCTGACTGAAAAGCGTGTTCTGCTACAGCCGATTTATCTGTTTTTCCTAATCGGCAAAGACTTCTGTGTTCTTTTAACCGTGTATTTACGCTTCTTTTTGTTGTTCCAATATAAACTTTTCCACATGTACACGGAATTTTATGTACGCCACTGGCTGATAGAGGAGCGCGTTTAAATTTTACAGACCGGAGAACATGACAAATTTGCTTCGTTGGTCTAAAAACAGGTCTAATATCATGTTTAATTAAAATCTTTCCAATCTGATCCGTTACTTTCTTTATAAAAGGGAGAGAGACTGTATTATTCCATCGTTTTTCGGGCTTGTCCTTAGGTTTTTGTTGTTTGGGTGCAGAATTCTGCTTACTTGTTTCTTCGAGTAGCCATTTTTCTCAAATCGTGCTTCAGATGTTTTAATTCGGCGTCTAGATACTCCGGCGTGCAAATCCGTCTGGCTCTCCGGTCTGTAAAAGATAAAAGCGCTCCTCTATCAACCAGTGGCGTATATAAAATTCCGTATACATGTGGAAAAGTTTATATTTGAACAACAAAAAGAAGCGTAAATACACGGTTAAAAGAACACAGAAGTCTTTGCCGATTAGGAAAAACAGATAAATCGGCTGTAGCAGAACACGCTTTTTAGTCAGGAAATCATCAAGTGAAGTTTTCCGAAACAAAAATTTCATTTACGACGACGAACTATTACCCACGACTTTGTAGAGAAGCAATTGAAATATATAAACATCGGGATAATTTTAATCGAAAAGAAGAGACCGTGAAACTTAGTGATATTTGGACAGTAGCACTACAGAATTGCTAGACAGTTTTATCTGTGACGAGATCACGATCGATAGTTAAGTTTTATCTCTGACAAAGATTATCTTTGCATATCACGTGTAACTCTGGCCACGCCCACTTTCTACGATATATAAGTCGCTCTCAGACGTCCGACCCTTCCATCAGCTCCCCCTCCCGGATGATGCCCTCTCTCCCTCCATTTATCCTTCCTATCAACTCTGATCCTCAACCCAACCTCCTTTCCTCCGTCCTTTCCCTGGGCTCCCTCTTCCTCCCCCCTTCCATCCTGTGTTTTCTCCCTGCCTCTCACCTCCTTTCTCTCCCCCTCCCCCCAAGTCCTTTTGTACTCCCCTCCTCTGCCTTCCCCAATCCCTGGCGGCCCGTCTGCTCAGTACCCCCCACCCCTCTTATGGATCCTCCTCTTCCATTGGCTCATTTCCCCCCTCCCCCTTCACTTTTCCTCTCCTTTCCCCCCCCCCTTTTTTCCCGTCATCTGACCAGTTTCCCCCCACCTGCTCTCGGGTGTGGTATGTCGTGTTTGTGCCGACTTTTAGCGCAGTGTTTAAGTGAGTGTTCAGTGTTGTGCGTCCTTCCACAGTGTTGCGAACAGAAATCATACTGTCGCTGGGTGTGCTTTTTATATCTCTTGCGAACAGAACCCAGACTGTCGCCGTGTTTTTTTAATTGTCTATTATTTTTCTGCTTCCTGTGTATTTTATTAGCTTCATCGACCCTGTGTTTTATGTTTTACGCTCCAGAATTTTTTGCCTTTTTTACCTTTAAGTCACCGATTTTATCGCCAACTGTTATTACTTTTTATTATCTTCATCTTTTTAAAAAATTATGTAGGCTGAAGAGCCGAGTAATAAGCTGCTGCCAGCCCGCCCCCTTTAGGGGGAATCGAAACCCAATAAAGGAAAAAAAGTCCGACCCGTCAGTCGGCAAGACTCACCGGAGGAGAAACACCCCTCTGAAGATGTCCAGCGCAGCTCTGGACGAAACGTTGGGAGCTGAAGAGTTTCATGGACCACAACCTTACATCCCGGAAGGTTTACCAGAAGATACGTCATCCAGTCGTGAAAGCCTTCATACTATGATTTACAGGATGATTATTTATTTACAATTTTTACAATAGAGCGATCGATTGTTTCCGTAGCTTCAGCCATTTCCTTTTCGTTTTAATTTCTGTGCATAGGTCACGCAAGTAAGAAATTATTTTATATTGCCGTCAACTTGGAGTCTTGTAAGGGCCTTAGAAACAATCTCATCTGTCTTAATTGCGGAATTCTTTCTTCTTTTCTCACCTAGATTTAAAACTAGTTGTTGAAATTGGTACCCATGATATTCTCGTCCTCTCTGAGAATTTTTACTAAGGAGTAAAAATCTGGATCAACCTTCGAAATTGATGTATTTATCCTCCTACTCCATCCTTCTGAAACATTGTTGGTGCGGTGACGCCTTCCTGCGCATTACCATATATCCCTTGGCATGTCGTCATTATCCAGCCATTGTCCAACAAAATAGTCGTAAAAATCCTGCAGTTTTTCATTATCTGGCGTGCTCTCCTGAATGCATAGCCACCCATCGTCTAACATGTCCAGGGGAATGTGAGCCAAAGCGGAAAACAATCTTATGTGAAAACGAATTTCTTCGTTTCCCTTGTAGGCAGCAACAAGGCCGCAATTCTGCACTTGCCTCCACAAGCACTTATTGAAATGGTAGTTGCAGCCATTAATGTTAGCATCAGGAAACAAAAGTGTTACTGATTGGATGACTGCAGCTTCAAAATGCATCATGATAGCTGTAGGATTCCATCCAGGTACGTTGCTCTTAACAGCTGTGAAAAAGCGATCGTACGTTTCTCGCTTTTTATTGGGTAGCAAGGCGTACACGGTTGGAACTGTGTTTGTTTCCTCCTCAGAACTAGAAACATCGGCACGAACAAGAAATAACTGTCCAAACTACTGGCTGGAGCTTTCGAACGTTCCATCGACAAAGAACGAATTGCAGTCTGTTAAACAGGATTTTCCCCTTTCGCTGGCGAACACCAATATCCTATCATCTGGTCCACTGTCGTCATCTGGAAGTAAAAATTTGCTCCCATCATTCGATAGCAAACAATGTTCTTGCAGAAATATTCCCGCAGGCTTTTTTGCCTGATGCGTTGCAGCGATCGTTTTGCATTCCTGTGTGACGGCAGTGATGTGACGATGTCGTATCTTTGATTGAACAGCGGCCCTACTTCTTACGCGTAAACAGAGGAAACTGAAGTGTCCGTTTCTTTTGCTCGCCTTTTGGCGTTTGCCACGTGTTTTCGCACTTCATTAGCCGCGACGCCCGGAATACATGTGTGGTCGCCTTCGCCTAAGACTAAGTTGTTTCTAGTAGATAGTCTTCCTTTACACTTCTTGTTTACGTTTACGCACCGCCAATAAGTTATACCTTCATTGTTGGTATATTGCACTATACAGGGTGTTACAAAAAGGTACGGCCAAACTTTCAGGAAACATTCCTCACACACAAATAAAGAAAAGATGTTATGTGGACATGTGTCCGGAAACGCTTAATTTCCATGTTAGAGCTCATTTTAGTTCCGTCAGTATGTACTGTACTTCCTCGATTCACCGCCAGTTGTCCCAATTGAAGGAAGGTAATGTTGACTTCGGTGCTTGTGTTGACATGCGACTCATTTGCTCTACAGTACTAGCATCAAGCACATCAGTACGTAGCATCAACAGGTTAGTGTTAATCACGAACGTGGTTTTGCAGTCAGTGCAATGTTTACAAATGCGGGGTTGGCAGATGCCCATTTGATGTACGGATTAGCACGGGGCAATAGCCGTGGCGCGGTACGTTTGTATCGAGACAGATTTCCAGAACGAAGGTGTCCCGACAGGAAGACGTTCGAATCAATTGATCGGCGTCTTAGGGAGCACCGAACATTCCAGCCTATGACTCGCGACTGGGGAAGACCTAGAACGACGAGGACACCTGCAGTGGACGAGGCAGTTCTTCGTGCAGTTGACGATAACCCTAATGTCAGCGTCAGAGAAGTTGCTGCTGTACAAGGTAACGTTGACCACGTCACTGTATGGAGAGTGCTACGGGAGAACCAGTTGTTTCCGTACCGTGTACAGCGTGTGCAGGCACTATCAGCAGCTGATTGGCCTCCACGGGTACACTTCTGCGAATGGTTCATCCAACAATGTGTCAATCCCCGTTTCAGTGCAAATGTTCTCTTTACGGATGAGGCTTCATTCCAACGTGATGAAATTGTAAATTTTCACAATCGACATGTGTGGGCTGACGAGAATCCGCACGCAATTGTGCAATCACGTCATCGACACAGATTTTCTGTGAACGTTTGGGCAGTCATTGTTGGTGATGTCTCGATTCGGCCCCATGTCCTTCCACCTACGCTCAATGGAGCACGTTATCATGATTTCATACGGGATACTCTACCTGTGCTGCTAGAACATGTGCCTTTACAAGTACGACACAACATGTGGCTCATGCACGATGGAGCTCCTGCACATTTCAGTCGAAGTGTTCGTACGCTTCTCAACAACAGATTCGGTGACCGACGGATTGGCAGAGGCGGACCAATTCCGTGGCCTCCACGCTCTCCTGACCTCAACCCTCTTGACTTTCATTTATGGGGGCATTTGAAAGCTCTCGTCTACGCAACCCCGGTACCAAATGTAGAGACTCTTCGTGCTCGTATTGTGGACGGCTGTGATACAATACGCCATTCTCCAGGGCTGCATCAGCGCATCAGGGATTCCGTGCGACGGAGGCTGGATGCACGTATCCTCGCTAACGGAGGACATTTTGAACGTTTCCTGTAACAAAGTGTTTGAAGTCACGCTGGTACGTTCTGTTGCTGAGTGTTTCCATTCCATGATTGATGTGATTTGAAGAGAAGTAATAAAATGAGCTCTAACATGGTAAGTAAGTGTTTCCGGACACATGTCCACATAACATATTTTCTTTCTTTGTGTTTGAGGAATGTTTCCTGGAAGTTTGGCCGTACCTTTTTGTAACACCCTGTATGCTGGTAACCGTTATAAATCACTAGAGGGTTCCCTTTCGTTGTCGTCGTGAATTCCATCTTTACAACAGTAGTACTGAACTGCAGTGCGCTACCTGTTTGGTGTCCACAGCAGAACTGAACTTTGGTTCGCCACCTGTTTGTTGTCCCTGTAGACCGCCCGCTACCCGTTCTGCCGGGTCTCCTCACAACCGTCGCTCCTCACAACTGCCTCTCCTCACAAGTGTCCCAACCCCCTTCATGTTTCCAAACAACGACGTAATTTTTATGGGTGACAGTGTGCCACGTCACCGAACCACAGTTGTCCACGACTGGTTTGAAGAACATTCTGCACAGTTAGAGTGAACGTTTTTGCCACCCAGGTCACACGAGCTGAATCACTTGTAACATTTATGGGACACAATCGGGAGGTCAATTCGGACTCAACATCCTGTACTGGCAACATTTTCGCAATTATGGACGGCTATAGAGGCATCATGTGCAATATTTCTGTAGAGGACTTCCAACTACTTGTCGAGTCCATATGACGTCACGTTGTTGGACTCCGCCTTGAAAAAGGAAGTCCTACACGATGTAAGTAGGCTGTTTAGGTTTTTTATGCTGGTAACGCCACTTAGCGCTCTGTATGAAAATCACTGACTGTGCTGTGTGCCATCTGTGACTGGTTGGACTCATTGTTGGAATATTCGCTTGTGCAGTGTTGGGCAGCTGGATGTTAACAGCGCGTAGCGTTGCGCAGTTGGAGCTGAGCCGCCAGCAGTGGTGGATGTGGGGAGAGAGATGCCGGAGTTTTGCGAGGTTACTATGGGCTTATGATCTGGACGTAAGAAATTTGTTAAACTGGATGTCACGAACACTACTAAAGTAAATACATTGTTTGTTCTCTATCAAAATCTTTCATTTGGTGACTATGCCTATCAGTAGTCAGTGCCTTCAGTAGTTAGAATCTTATTTAGCTGGCAGTATTGGCGCTCGCTGTATTGCAATAGTTCGAGTAACGAAGATTTTTGTGAGGTAAGTGATTCATGAAAGTTATAGGTTATTGTTATAGTTCAATTCTTTTATCTTGGCGGTTCGCGCATGCCCGCCCAGACGCGGGAGATTGCTGCGTTGCCAGTTGTACGCGCCAAGGGAAGCAGCGCCATAGTATGGTATAGTTTGCAAACTTACGTTTAGGGGGGAGCGCGCAGTTCATGAAGTAAAGCCAACACGGCCGCATTAACCCTTTCGCTGCTACAGAGACGTGCTCCCCGCATTCCGCGCTGTGCCCGATTTTGTCATCACTGCACTGCTCGCCTTTGCAGACACTGGTGTTCCGACTGCTTTGATACACTTTATCATTCGATTTTACAAAAACTATGTGGCCCAAAAATTTGATTTTTACACATCATCTTGACGGATATCTTCCCCCCAATAAATGACTTAATTTTGTTTCGACGTTCAACGCAATTACTGTGCAGCATTAGATGTAGTAAACCATTGCACGAAATTTTGTAGAGTTTGCAGAGGTAAAAGTCCATAGTGTATACTTTCTGTATGGTAGATTTTAGTTGCCACTAGAAATTTCAAAAAATTACATTCAAACGAATAAAATTCATGAAGTAAGACACTTTGATATTGTTTTTAGATAAAGAAAATATTAGGCACTCTACAAGGTTTGAACTCGGAAGCTTTCACTTGGTATCCAAACACTTTAACCATTATACTAACGCAGCTCATCATTCAGTACCTCTCCCAGAGGACTTTAACATAACACGCAAAATACCGAAAAACGCTGTTGGTACGACTATGAACTACTCACGTTTCGTCGAAGTACAATAGGAAATAAACAGTTACCGCTTTCTTTATTGCGAAAAAGCGGTTAGTGAGAATGATACAAACACCTTTCCTTGCTATCGCCTGAATTAGGAGGCTCATTGCTCGTTTGGTTTAATTAATTAATAGAATATGAAGCAATTGGTATAAAGAATGCTTTTTCCAAACTTTCTATAAAAGAAAGTCTGCTATCAAGACATCGCTTTTGTTCTATCACTTTATTTATGACTGAATGTTTCTGAAACTGAAGACACTCGTCCGTGCTCTGCACTGCAGTCGAGCTCTGGCAACGTCGTTCTCTTCTGTTCATTGGCTGACTGTGTTTTGTGACGTCAGATGCGCAGAACGAACCTAAACTCGGCCGCCATCGTAAATGACGCGCACTTTAGCCAGGGCCATCCTTTTGTAGCGATTATTGAAAGTCAGATTGCGTTGCGCTAAAAATATAGTGTGTCAGTTTAGTGTTGATCAGAATAAGTAAAGAGAGTAATGTCTGGTTCAGTTCTGCTCAGGTATTTGAAAATAAAATAACATAAGAGGTTTATCAGCACAGTAATTCATTAATTTTTCTAAGGGGACGTTTCAACGATATTTGATGGTCTCCCACGGCATTTGTTACCTCAGTGTATGGCAGGGGTCTCCAAACTATGGCCCGCGGGCCGAAACTGGCCCGCGTTAGCTGGCTGGACACCCCCGGTATCCGGCCCGCCAAATATTTGAGGTGGTACCTGTACTGCCAACAGTCGAGTTTCGAGGCCTATCGTGACCAATACACCCCGACATTGTCGGAGCTCTGTCTTTACAAAGCGGAAGAGGTCATGGTTAAACTTGTGGCTATCCAAATAATTCACATTGGTTTGTTGCTTGACTCCACCACGAAATATTGACATCCCCACTGCTCTTTAAAAATTCTACATTCACTTTCAACCTTTCGTTTCTTTTCCTTATTTGTACAGAACTCCACGAAAGATTGTAACGTGAAAATAAAATTGTGCTATTTAATACTAATAAAACTAGGGATTAGTCTGCCTAAACGAACTGGAATGAATTTATTGTTAAGGTACTTAAATTACTAAATTAAATACTTACAATTACACTGTAGTTCCACAAAAAAATACAGTGAATAAGTACTCAAGTCGTGCTATACGTATTTCGATTTTCCCACACTTCGTCGTCTCACCTACTAGTACAGCGCATAAAACACTAAAGAAGTCGTGAGACACTCGCAACATAGACAATCTCGCAACAGAACTATCAAATATATGCTCTGGCTCTGCTACTCGCTACAAGACTACGTAACTAAACTTATTGTTGCGCCGCTTGAAATAACAATGCGTTGACATACACTACCTCTGTTACGTCTTGCAGTAATAGTGTTGCTAACAATGATTTTGAGATTTCGTTAACTTCGCAGGACGCTTTCGTGAAGAATGCGCAGTGACATACTTTTTTGTCGGTGAAATTCGCCAGGATAAAATACGCCAGAATTTCGGTCAGCTACGTCCACCAATCAAAATTATGCAATTAAATAAAAATCGTAGTTCGTTTCAGTGCTAGCTATTCCCACAACCTTAGATTTTTGCGATTTCATCTTTCCTTTAGCCTTACATTACGGTGATCATGGAGTGCTACGGTGCTTTAATACCACTAGGTAGATCTTGGCCCTTATGACTTCGTGGAGGAGTCAACGTGACCCGTGGACTAAAAAGTTTGGAGACCCCTGGTGTATGGCATACAATGCACGTATCTGTGGCTGTAATCTAACTTGTCTACTTGCAGGAGTCAGCAGAAGTTACACTCAGTCCAAGTAGCTTAGAGCTCCACATCATGATACACTGCCAACAATTGACAAAACTAGGTAAAAAGTATTGCTGTGGTACAGAGAGGAGCTGCCAAACCTGCTGCGCCCACCCCCTCTGCGACACCCCTCCCCCCTTTAAGGTCGATGAAAGTTATACGCATATTTTGCAAATTTTATGATTTTGCACTTAGGCCCAGTAAAGAAATCGAGCGCAGAAGAACCGACTGTCCAGTTGGATCCAATGCAAGTACTATCTGGATTAAACATTTAGCACGGTGATTAGCAAACAACATTGCGCTTCCGATGCGTCAGCATCTGTCAGCGTTCCATTCTTGTTAGAACAGCAACCAAATACCAAATACATAAATGAGGACTACTTCTAACGGCCTTAAAGACGTCAGATGCTTTGCAACGCAACCTACGATCTTGTATAATAATTTATTGTGTCATATCACAATGTGATGATACGATGTGCAGTCATTGAAATGTTTTATACGCGTTCATGATGTTAAAAGTAACTGTAGTCTATATGTATTTCCAAGACGTTAAAAGGGTACAGTACCGCCCGACATTGAAAATAGGTACAACATACTTCATTATTTTTGTCAGAACAACACATTTTTTTGTAAAATAACTCAATTTCAATTAATACAGTGAAGCTGGATACCAGTGTGGGAAAGAATCACAATTTATTTATTTAATTGATCACATGTGCACTCCCACAAAGTAAATCCCTACGTCCAGTTTGGTGAGATCTTTTGAAATGAATGAATGTATGGTCGTCTGCTAACCACAGATAGTGAATGTGAATATATGATCATCTTTGAGTCGATCCTTTGGCCACCTTTGGTGGGACCAAAGAGATGAAATTTACCTGAGCTTTGAGCGCCTGAAATGTGGCTGACCAATACGATAGCATGGTCTTCCCCCACCTTAACAGAGGTGCGAGAGGACCTCGAGAATGGCCATGTTTCAGCACTCTGCCGCTGGATCCTGTGCTGTTAACACCTGTTTTAGTTCTGCTCTGCAATGACGAAAGAGTGGAGGCATGGTATGCATGTGGAATATTTAAGAGTAGTTTGAAATAATAATTTCTCTATTTCAGGAACTTTTGTGGGGAGAATTAAATGTCAGGCAGGTAATATTAATGGGATTGTAGTAATCTTCGGAAGTGACCAACGGTCACAATGAAACCACGTGTAGCAATAAGTTGAAATACTTCCGTGTGCTTAAGTTAAGCTGAATTACTAGCGTGTGTACAATAAGTTGAAATATTTAAGAAATAGCGTGTGTACCATAAGTTGAAATATTTAAGAAATGGCGTGTGCAGGACTTGAAATTAGAGACGAGTACTTCCACGTGGTGAGTCTCAATCTGTGTATGAGATAAAGGATAAAGAGAAGTACTCGACCATGGTATCAGTTGAGGACTCGCGTGTGTGACGAATATGTTCTTAATATTACCTTGCGTGATATAATTCCGTGTGACGCTAGATTCAAACTCAGAGAGAAGCAAGGTGAGTCGGCCGTCTATCCAGCAACGCCACTTGGCTTGCATTGCACAGGAAGACGTGCATATATCTCCAGAGTTCATAGTAGGAAAGTAGAATTACCAAGTGGGGCAGTGTCGTGTGAAACTGGGATAAATATTGATTGAAGTGGGAAATCTGAAAGTGATAGTGTTGTGACTATTTAGTGTTTTATATTTCTTATTGCAGTGTGATGTATGTCATGTAATTTGGGTATGTGTGGTTTACATGGGAGAGTAGCAGGGTAGTATTAATACACTAACATTTACAAAGGTTGGGTTCGTCCAGTTGGCGATATATCTTTCTTTATAAAACAGGTGAGCATAGCCTTTATCCACATGAGGGTTTGACTTACAAGGTGGACAGAGAAGTGGATATTTTTTTAATGGTTTCACAAAATTACTAACATTTCGTGGCTGGCCTTCCTAAGTGTAAAGGATGAAGGGGTAATTGTCCTTTTATTTCCGTGTGAGAAGGGTATTAGACACTACGTCCTTTGTCCACCTTGTTCCTTGAAAAAGGAAGCCCTACACGATGTAAGTAGGCTGTTTAGGTTTTTATCCTGCTAACGCCACGCAGCGCTCTGTATGAAAATCACTGACTGTGCTGTGTGCAGTCTGTGGCTGGTTGGCATTGTTGTAACATTCGCTATTGTAGTGTTGGGCGGCTGGATGTGAACAGCGCGTAGAGTTGGGCAGTAGAGTTGAGCAACACTATTCTTTTTCCCAATTCGTTTCCTACGATTCAATCTCACATTGCGAATCGATTGCTACGATTCGCTCACGACTCTTTCACGATTCATTCTAGTCTGCGATGACACGATTCTTACGGAATGCAAAAAGTTCTACGTCTTACTCACAGATGGCAGGACATGTCTGAAATTGTCAATAGGATTAGAATCGAACTGTGTCATGATAAGATATGCCAGAAAGTTTAAAAAATGGTTCAAATGACTGAGCACTATGGGACTCAACATCTGAGGTCATCAGTCCCCTAGAACTTAGAACTACTTAAACCTAACTAACCTAAGGACATCACACAACACCCAGTCATCATGAGGCAGAGAAAATCCCTCACCCCGCCGGGAATCGAACCCGGGAACCCGGGCGCGGGAAGCGAGAACGCTACCGCACGACCACGAACTGCGGACGCCAGAGAGTTTATTTGTGAGTAAACATGTATATGATGTTACAAGTGTGATTCTCGATTTATACGTTTAATGCCTTAATTGATGAAAGGTCACGTTTGATTTAATAGCTTCTATTGTTTTATTTCAGTATGCCAGGAAAGAGGAGTCGATTTGTGTGTAAGGATATATAGATAAACTTAAAAATCAAAATCCGTATCTAAATACACTCCTGGAAATGGAAAAAAGAACACATTGACACCGGTGTGTCAGGCCCACCATACTTGCTCCGGACACTGCGAGAGGACTGTACAAGCAATGATCACACGCACGGCACAGCGGACACACCAGGAACCGCGGTGTTGGCCGTCGAATGGCGCTAGCTGCGCAGCATTTGTGCACCGCCGCCGTCAGTGTCAGCCAGTTTGCCGTGGCATACGGAGCTCCATCGCAGTCTTTAACACTGGTAGCATGCCGCGACAGCGTGGACGTGAACCGTATGTGCAGTTGACGGACTTTGAGCGAGGGCGTATAGTGGGCATGCGGGAGGCCGGGTGGACGTACCGCCGAATTGCTCAACACGTGGGGCGTGAGGTCTCCACAGTACATCGATGTTGTCGCCAGTGGTCGGCGGAAGGTGCACGTGCCCGTCGACCTGGGACCGGACCGCAGCGACGCACGGATGCACGCCAAGACCGTAGGATCCTACGCAGTGCCGTAGGGGACCGCACCGCCACTTCCCAGCAAATTAGGGACACTGTTGCTCCTGGGGTATCGGCGAGGACCATTCGCAACCGTCTCCATGAAGCTGGGCTACGGTCCCGCACACCGTTAGGCCGTCTTCCGCTCACGCCCCAACATCGTGCAGCCCGCCTCCGGTGGTGTCGCGACAGGCGTGAATGGAGGGACGAATGGAGACGTGTCGTCTTCAGCGATGAGAGTCGCTTCTGCCTTGGTGCCAATGATGGTCGTATGCGTGTTTGGCGCCGTGCAGGTGAGCGCCACAATCAGGACTGCATACGACTGAGGCACACAGGGCCAACACCCGGCATCATGGTGTGGGGAGCGATCTCCTACACTGGCCGTACACCACTGGTGATCGTCGAGGGGACACTGAATAGTGCACGGTACATGCAAACCGTCATCGAACCCATCGTTCTACCATTCCTAGACCGGCAAGGGAACTTGCTGTTCCAACAGGACAATGCACGTCCGCATGTATCCCGTGCCACCCAACGTGCTCTAGAAGGTTTAAGTCAACTACCCTGGCCAGCAAGATCTCCGGATCTGTCCCCCATTGAGCATGTTTGGGACTGGATGAAGCGTCGTCTCACGCGGTCTGCACGTCCAGCACGAACGCTGGTCCAACTGAGGCGCCAGGTGGAAATGGCATGGCAAGCCGTTCCACAGGACTACATCCAGCATCTCTACGATCGTCTCCATGGGAGAATAGCAGCCTGCTTTGCTGCGAAAGGTTGATAAACACTGTACTAGTGGCGACATTGTGCATGCTCTGTTGCCTGTGTCTATGTGCCTGTGGTTCTGTCAGTGTGATCATGTGATGTATCTGACCCCAGGAATGTGTCAATAGTGTTTCCCCTTCCTGGGACAATGAATTCACGGTGTTCTTTTTTCAATTTCCAGGAGTGTATAAAATTTTATCCAAACTGTTAAAGCTGTTCCCAAGAAACACGAAATTCGCGTTTTTATTTAAAAAATTCTTTTATGTAAAATCGCATGCTGTAAGTAAAGACACCTATATACAGATAAACATAAAAACCAAAATCTTAACTACATTCAATATGTACTAACAAAGTCTTACGAGATGGCGTTATAAAAACATGTCAAATAGCGTTCATGATGTTATAAGTAACTGTAGTCTAGATGTATTTCCAAGAAGTTCATCGGTGCACTAAACACCCTGCAGATGGCAGCTACTTTCCGAAACCCATAATGTGAATATTTTTTCTGTATTTAAGCACTCGTGACGCAGTAAATTAATACACTAACATTTACAAAGGTTGGGTTCGTCCAGTTTGCAATATATCTTTTTTTTTTTTTTTTACAAAAGAGCATAGCCTGCATCCACATGAGGGTTTGACTTACAAGGTGAACACAGAAGTGGATATCTTTTAATGGTTTCACGAAATTACTACCATTTCGTGGGTGGACTTCCTAGGTGTGAAGGATGAAGGGGTAATTGTCCTTTTATTTCCGTGTGAGAAGCGTATTGGGCACTACGTCCTTTGTCCACTTTAAGGTTTTAATTACTTTATTATATTTCATTTAATGTTACACACTGTTTCACATTACTTTACATTTCTGCAACACAAAGTTAATTACATTTTCTCCTTTTTGGTTATAAACATACATTTCTGCGTTAAGTCATTGGCGTGCCTCGGTGGTGGCGCGAAGTTGACAGAGGCGGTAGAGAAGATCCAAAGAAGAGCGGCGCGTTTCGTCACAGGGTTATTTGGTAACCGTGATAGCGTTACGGAGATGTTCAGCAAACTGGAGTGGCAGACTCTGCAAGAGAGGCGCTCTGCATCGCGGTGTAGCTTGCTCGCCAGGTTTCGAGAGGGTGCGTTTCTGGATGAGGTATCGAATATATTGCTCACCCCTACTTATACCTCCCGAGGACATCACGAATGTAAAATTGGAGAGATTCGAGCGCGCACGGAGGCTTTCAGACAGTCTTTCTTCCCGCGAACCGTACGCGACTGGAACAGGAAAGGGAGGTAACGACAGTGGCACGTAAAGTGCCCTCCGCCTCACACCGTTGGGTGGCTTGCGGAGTATAAATGTAGATGTAGACTGCGTTTGAAGATAGTTGCGACTTTTGACAGTTCAGTACGGAGGGTGTGGAGGGACGCGTATTTGCCAGCAAGTGGTAAAGCCGTCAACAGGGGACGATAATGTCTGTGCTACTGCGAGCGGTCATTCTGTGCGCTAGCAACCTAACAGTTAACCCTGGTTCACACGACGACATTTGGATGCGCCACTCGTTCCGTGGAATGAGTTGCACGCAAGTGGTTTCATATATGACTGTACACACGGCGAAACCAGTAAGCACTTCAGTTTCGTCGTTTTGAGGGTTCCTGAGTCGTGTCTGAAATTAAAGTTTTGACAGCTGCATGTCGCACGAGTTGTGATGGAGTTAAAGATTGTTGCGTGGAATCGCTCCATAAGGAAAAAATAATAAGAAGAAATGTGTTTCGATTCGTGACTGGATGAACAGAAGACGTCAGGTCGGTTGCTCAGCAACCTTGCAGAAATAATTTGTAATGGAAGACCCAAGAAGTTCTTTTAATTATCTTAAAACGTCACGGAGAAGTGTTCACCTTTCTTCTAAATAGAGTCAATTATGCGATAAGGAATGAACGTATTGTAATGCATGAATTACTGTCGCACTGCGTGCATTACAATCGAGAACACTCGGCGTGCTATAACATGCGGTTTCAGTTGGTGATGACGCTGTTTCATTAACACCAACTGTTATTAACATTAACAGTAATAATTATTAACATTAGCAACAATAGTTACTCGAATCATGCCGCATTAACAAGAGAATGGTTTGCAGACTTCTCTCTTGAACACAGATCTGTACAGTGGCAAAATTTCAAAATTCTAACATATGTGAATGGGGAGCACTGCAGCGACGTTTATAGAGAATGCAGCTTCTTGATTTGCGTAGCCTTCCCTCCTGTCAACAATATTTCTGTATGGTTGGCCAACTCGAAAGATGGGATTTTTCTCCTGTGCACGGGAGCATTGCCACAGCTAGAATTACACTTGCTTGTATTTTTCTTAATTCACTTGTATATCTGCCCCTAACTCAATAAACTTTGCCCTGCAGCTCAGATACTGTCAAACCGTCTATGCTATTATCCCACATGACGGTCTCAACAGCAGCAAGTATCTTGCTTGAATGAGATTTTCACTCTGCAGCGGAGTGTGCGCTGATATGAAACTTCCTGGCGGATTAAAACTGTGTGCCGGACCGAGACTCGAACTCGGGACCTTTGCCTTTCGCGGGCAAGTGCTCTACCAACTGAGCTACCCAAGGAGGACTCACGACCCGTCCTCACAGCTTTCATTCCGCCAGTTCCACGTCTCCTGCCTTCCAAACTTTTCAGAAGCTCTCCTGCAAAGCATTTGCCGCGAGAGGCAAAGGTCCCGAGTACGAGTCTCGGTCCGGCACACACATTTAATGTGCCAGGAAGTTTCAGTATCTTGCTTATTTTTGTAATCAGCATCACAAAAATCCTACAAACACCTATGCAAATCATGGGTATCCAAAAAGCGAACATTATTCACCGTTCCCCACTTCATGTTTCAGTTTGTCTACACTCCACGTAACCATGAAACTCATGCAACTAGTGTTGCCAAAGTTGGAACACCCTGCTGTGTGGCTGGATTGAAGAATTTTTAGCAAACAGAACACAGCATGTTGTTATCAATGGATAGACGTCTACAGACGTTAAAGTAACCTCTGGCGTGCCACAGGGGAGTGTTATGGGACCATTGCTTTTCACAATATATATATAAATGACCTAGTAGATAGTGTCGGAAGTTCCACGCGGCCTTTCGCGGATGATGCTGTAGTATACAGAGAAGTTGCAGCATTAGAAAATTGTAGCGAAATGCAGGAAGATCTGCATCGGATAGGCACTTGGTGCAGCGAGTGGCTACTGATCCTTAACATAAACAAATGTAATCTATTGCAAATACACTCCTGGAAATTGAAATAAGAACACCGTGAATTCATTGTCCCAGGAAGGGGAAACTTTATTGACACATTCCTGGGGTCAGATACATCATATGATCACACTGACAGAACCACAGGCACATAGACACAGGCAACAGAGCATGCACAATGTCGGCACTAGTACAGTGTATATCCACCTTTCGCAGCAATGCAGGCTGCTATTCTCCCATGGAGACGATCGTAGAGATGATGGATGTAGTCCTGTGGAACGGCTTGCCATGCCATTTCCACCTGGCGCCTTAGTTGGACCAGCGTTCGTGCTGGACGTGCA
This sequence comes from Schistocerca cancellata, assembly GCF_023864275.1. NCBI lineage: Eukaryota > Metazoa > Arthropoda > Insecta > Orthoptera > Acrididae > Schistocerca > Schistocerca cancellata. The sequence continues at coordinate 4,383,667 of NW_026047149.1, read as the reverse complement.
GACCGCGTGAGACGACGCTTCATCCAGTCCCAAACATGCTCAATGGGGGACAGATCCGGAGATCTTGCTGGCCAGGGTAGTTGACTTACACCTTCTAGAGCACGTTGGGTGGAACGGGATACGTGCGGACGTGCATTGTCCTGTTGGAACAGCAAGTTCCCTTGCCGGTCTAGGAATGGTAGAACGATGGGTTCGATGACGGTTTGGATGTACCGTGCACTATTCAGTGTCCCCTCGACGATCACCAGTGGTGTACGGCCAGTGTAGGAGATCGCTCCCCACACCATGATGCCGGGTGTTGGCCCTGTGTGCCTCGGTCGTATGCAGTCCTGATTGTGGCGCTCACCTGCAAGGCGCCAAACACGCATACGACCATCATTGGCACCAAGGCAGAAGCGACTCTCATCGCTGAAGACGACACGTCTCCATTCGTCCCTCCATTCATGCCTGTCGCAACACCACTGGAGGCGGGCTGCACGATGTTGGGGCGTGAGCGGAAGACGGCCTGACGGTGTGCGGGACCGTAGCCCAGCTTCATGAAGACGGTTGCGAATGGTCCTCGCCGATACCCCAGGAGCAACAGTGTCCCTAATTTGCTGGGAAGTGGCGGAACGGTCCCCTACGGCACTGCGTAGGATCTTACGGTCTTGGCGTGAATCCGTGCGTCGCTGCGGTCCGGTCCCAGGTCGACGGGCACGTGCACCTTCCGCCGACCACTGGCGACAACATCGACGTACTGTGGAGAGCTCACGCCCCACGTGTTGAGCAATTCGGCGGTACGTCCACCCGGCCTCCCGCATGCCCACTATACGCCCTCGCTCAAAGTCCGTCAGCTGCACATACGGTTCACGTCCACGCTGTCGCGGCATGCTACCAGTGTTAAAGACTGCGATGGAGCTCCGTATGCCACGGCAAACTGGCTGACACTGACGGCGGCGGTGCACAAATGCTGCGCAGCTAGCGCCATTCGACGGCCAACACCGCGGTTCCTGGTGTGTCCGCTGTGCCGTGCGTGTGATCATTGCTTGTACAGCCCTCTCGCAGTGTCCGGAGCAAGTGTGGTGGGTCTGACACACCGGTGTCAATGTGTTCTTTTTTCCATTTCCAGGAGTGTACATAGAAAGAAGGACCCTTTATTGTACGATTATATGACAGCGGAACAAACACCGGTAGCAGTTACTTCTGTAAAATATCTGGGAGTATGCGTACGGAACGGTTTGAAGTGGAATGATCATATAAAATTAATTGTTGGTAAGGCGGGTGCCAGGTTGAGATTCATTGGGAGTCCTTAGAAAATGTAGTCCATCAACAAAGGAGGTGGCTTACAAAAGACTCGTTCTACCTATACTTGAGGATTACTCATCAGTGTGGGATCTGTACCAGGTCGGGTTGACGGAGGAGATAAAGAAGATCCAAAGAAGAGCTGCGCGTTTCGTCACAGGGTTATTTGGTAACCGTGATAGCGTTACGGGGATGTTTAGCAAACTCGAGTGGCAGACTCTGCAAGAGAGGCGCTCTGCATCGCGGTGTAGCTTGCTCGCCAGGTTTCGAGAGGGTGCGTTTCTGGATGAGGTATCGAATATATTGCTTCCCCCTACTTATATCTCCCGAGGAGATCACGAATGTAAAATTGGAGAGATTCGAGCGCGCACGGAGGCTTTCCGGCAGTCGTTCTTCCCGCGAACCATACGCGACTGGAACAGAAAAGGGAGGTAACGACAGTAGCACGTAAAGTGCCCTCCGCCACACACCGTTGGTTGGCCTTTCGGAGTATAAATCTAGATGTAGACGTAGATGTAGAAAGTGTTTAGTTCTAATAGTTCTAATGGCTCTGAGCGCTATGGGACTTAAACCTAACTAACCTAAGGACATCACACACATCCATACCCGATGCAGGATTGGAACCTGCGTCCGTAGCGGTCGCGCGGTTCCAGACTGAAGCGCCTAGAACCGCTCGACCACTCCAGCCTGCAAAGTGTTTAGTTACGCCAACGAGTTGCGCGGCGCGCATGCGCAGTGGTCGGTAGCGTAGTTACCCGCAACCATATGTCGTCGTGTAAACTAGGCTTAGCGCGATGTAGCCTCTCAGGGGCGGCAGACCCCAGACAATAAAGATCCCCCAGGAGAAACGGCCATATAAGACTGACAGCAGGAGCTTTGTTCAGTACATCTACATCTACATGATTACTCTGCAATTCACATTTAAGTGCTTGGCAGAGGGCTCATCGAACCACAATCATACTATCTCCCTACCATTCCACTCCCGAACAGCGCGCGGGAAGAACGAACACCTAAACCTTTCTGTTCGAGCTCTGATTTCCCTTATTTTATTTGCTGATCATTCCTGCCTATGTAGGTTGGGCTCAACAAAATATTTTCGCATTCGGAAGAGAAAGTTGGTGACTGAAATGTCGTAAATAGATCTCGCCGTGACGAAAAACGTCTTTGTTTTAATGACTTCCATCCCAACTCGCGTATCATATCTGCCACACTCTCTCCCCTATTACGTGATAATACAAAACGAGCTGCCCTTTTTTGCACCCTTTCGATGTCCTCCGTCAATTCCACCTAGTGAGTATCCCACACCGCGCAGCAATGTTCTAACAGAGGACGAACGAGTGTAGTGTAAGCTGTCTCTTTAGTGACTTGTTGCATCTTCTAAGTGTCCTGCCAATGCTTTTGGAACTCGTGTGGATCACCTCACACTTTTCATTATTTAGCGTCAAGTGCCACCTGCCACACCATACAGCAATCTTTTCTAAATAGCTTTGCAACTGATACTGGTCTTCGGACGACCTTACTAGACGGTAAATTACAGCATCATCTGCGAACAACCTAAGAGAACTGCTCAGATTGTCACCCAGGTCATTTATATAGATCAGGAACACCAGAGGTCCCAGGACGCTTCCCTGGGGAACACCTGATATCACTTCAATTTTACTCGATGATTTGCCGTCTATTACTACGAACTGCGACCTTCCTGACAGGAAATCACGAATCCAGTCGCACAACTGAGACGATACCCCATAGGCCCGCAGCTTGATTAGAAGTCGCTTGTGAGGAACGGCGTCAAAAGCTTTGCGGAAATCTAGAAATACGGATCAACTTGAGACCCCCTGTCGATAGCGGCGATTACTTCGTGCGAATAAAGAGCTAGCTGCGTTGCACAAGAACGATGTTTTCTGAAACCGTGCTGATTGCGTATCAATAGATCGTTCCCTTCGAGGTGATTCATGATGTTTGAATACAGTATATGCTCCAAACCGACGTCAATGATATAGGTCTGTAGTTCGATGGATTACTCCTACTACCCTTCTGAAACACTGATGCAAACTGCGCAATTTTCCAATCTGTAGGTACAGATCTATCGGTGAGCGAGCGGTTGTATATGATTGCTGAGTAGGGAGCTATTGTATCAGCGTAACCTGAAAGGATCCTAATCGGTATACAATCTGGACCTGAAGACTTGCTTGATTTGAGTTGCTTAGCAACCCCTGAGGTACCTACTTCTAAGAAACTCGTGCTAGCAGCTGTTCATGTTTCAAATTCTGGAATATTCCATTCGTCTTCCCTGGTGAAGGAATTTCGGAAAACTGCGTTCAGTAACTCCGCTTTAGCGGCACAGTGGTCGGTAACAGTACCATCGGCACTGCGCAGCGAAGGTATTGACTGCGTCTTGTCGCTTGTGTACTTGACATACGACCAGAATTTCTTCGGATTTTCTACCAAATTTCGAGACAATGTTTCGTTGTGGAACCTATTAAAGGCATCTCGCATTGAAGTCCGTGCCAACTTTCGCGCTTCTGTAAATTTTAGCCAATCTTCGGGATTTCGCGTTCTTCTGAACTTCGCATGCTTTTTCCGTTGCCTCTGCAACAGCGTTCGGACCTGTTTTGTGTAGCAAGGGGGATCAGTTCCATCTCTTACCAATTTATGAGGTATGAATCTCTCAATTGCTGTTGCTACTATATCTTTGAATTTGAGCCACATCTCGTCTGCATTTGCATAGTCAGTTCGGAAGGAATGGAGATTGTCTCTTAGCAAGGCTTCTAGTGACACTTTATCCGCTTTTTTAAATAAAATTATTTTGCGTTTGTTTCTGGTGGATTTGGAAGAAACGGTATTGAGCCTAGCTATAACGACCTTGTGATCACTAATCCCTGTATCAGTCATGATGCTCTCTATTAGCTCTGGATTGTTTGTGGCTAAGAGGTCAAGTGTGTTTTCGCAACCATTTACAATTCGCGTGGGTTCGTGGACTAACTGCACGAAATAATTTTCGGAGAAAAAGTATCGCCTGCCCACTGTAAATATACTGCCAGTTTTAGAGCTGCGTATATAAGTACTGACCTTCGTTCGTTTACGTTGTAATGTATGTTGGCAGCAGTAGAATCGTTGTGCAGTCAGCTTCAAATGGCGGTTCTCTGAATATTCTCAATAGTGATTCTCGAAAATAACGTCGCCTTCCCTTCAGGAATTCGCATTTGAGTTCCCAAAGTATCTCCGTAACACCAGGAGGTAGATTACACCTCTTTCTTGTTGTGGGTGATGATTGCAGTTCTTATGTAAGTATCTATCAGTATGTGTGCTCTTCCGAAACACTTTATGTTTTAGACTGCCATCCAGTCATCACCCACAGCAAAAAAGAGGTGTAATCAAAAGTTTAGTGGACAAGGCAAAACGGATTTGTACGCCGGAACATCTGGATACGGAACTGAATCATCTGAAACAGGCCTTCGAAAAGAATGGGTACTCAATCAAAGAAATTAATAGAGTTTTGAGACCTAATTACAGCAGTCCAAAGGACAAGGATGGTACACAGCAATGGAAGTACACGGTATCTTTACCTTTCATTAGTAAGGTTACAGATCGAATGGGCAAAATTTTGCTGAAACAAAGTGAAACCGGTATTCAAACCTACCAGAAAAATAGTACTTCGTTCTGTTAAAGATAGAAGGCCACCATTATCATCTAGCGGTGTGTATAAAATTCCGTGTACTTGTGGCAAGGTCTATATTGGTACTACGAAAAGAAGTGTGAATACGAGGGTAAAGGAGCATAAAAGTCTTTGCCGACTGGGAAAAATACTTCACTCAGGTGACCATGTAGTTAAGTTTTCTGAAACTACAGTTTTAAGTGCTACCACGAACTACACTCCTGGAAATTGAAATAAGAACACCGTGAATTCATTGTCCCAGGAAGGGGAAACTTTATTGACACATTCCTGGGGTCAGATACATCACATGATCACACTGACAGAACCACAGGCACATAGACACAGGCAACAGAGCATGCACAATGTCGGCACTAGTACAGTGTATATCCACCTTTCGCAGCAATGCAGGCTGCTATTCTCCCATGGAGACGATCGTAGAGATGCTGGATGAAGTCCTGTGGAACGGCTTGCCATGCCATTTCCACCTGGCGCCTCAGTTGGACCAGCGTTCGTGCTGGACGTGCAGACCGCGTGAGACGACGCTTCATCCAGTCCCAAACATGCTCAATGGGGAACACATCCGGAGATCTTGCTGGCCAGGGTAGTTGACTTACACCTTCTAGAGCACGTTGGGTGGCACGGGATACATGCGGACGTGCATTGTCCTGTTGGAACAGCAAGTTCCCTTGCCGGTCTAGGAATGGTAGAACGATGGGTTCGATGACGGTTTGGATGTACCGTGCACTATTCAGTGTCCCCTCGACGATCACCAGTGGTGTACGGCCAGTGTAGGAGATCGCTCCCCACGCCATGATGCCGGGTGTTGGCCCTGTGTGCCTCGGTCGTATGCAGTCCTGATTGTGGCGCTCACCTGCACGGCGCCAAACACGCATACGACCATCATTGGCACCAAGGCAGAAGCGACTCTCATCGCTGAAGACGACACGTCTCCATTCGTCCCTCCATTCACGCCTGTCGCGACACCACTGGAGGCGGGCTGCACGATGTTGGGACGTGAGGGGAAGACGGCCTAACGGTGTGCGGGACCGTAGCCCAGCTTCGTGGAGACGGTTGCGAATGGTCCTCGCCGATACCCCAGGAGCAACAGTGTCCCTAATTTGCTGGGAAGTGGCGGTGCGGTCCCCTACGGCACTGCGTAGGATCCTACGGTCTTGGCGTGCATCCGTGCGTCGCTGCGGTCCGGTCCCAGGTCGACGGGCACGTGCACCTTCCGCCGACCACTGGCGACAACATCGATGTACTGTGGAGACCTCACGCCCCACGTGTTGAGCAATTCGGCGGTACGTCCACCCGGCCTCCCGCATGCCCACTGTACGCCCTCGCTCAAAGTCCGTCAACTGCACATACGGTTCACGTCCACGCTGTCGCGGCATGCTACCAGTGTTAAAGACTGCGATGGAGCTCCGTATGCCACGGCAAACTGGCTGACACTGACGGCGGCGGTGCACAAATGCTGCGCAGCTAGCGCCATTCGACGGCCAACACCGCGGTTCCTGGTGTGTCCGCTGTGCCGTGCGTGTTATCATTGCTTGTACACCCCTCTCGCAGTGTCCGGAGCAAGTATGGTGGGTCTGACACACCGGTGTCAATGTGTTCTTTTTTCCATTTCCAGGAGTGTACATACATGAATGTCAACCTGATACGTCTACCCGTGAAAATTAGCCAACTATCAGCTTAATTAGTCACGGCCGCAAAATACTGACACGAATTCTTTACAGACGAATGGAAATTAGGGACACTGTTGCTCCTGGGGTATCGGCGAGGACCATTCGCAACCGTCTCCATGAAGCTGGGCTACGGTCCCGCACAACGTTAGGCCGTCTTCCGCTCACGCCCCAACATCGTGCAGCCCGCCTCCAGTGGTGTCGCGACAGGCGTGAATAGAGGGACGAATGGAGACGTGTCGTCTTCAGCGATGAGAGTCGCTTCTGCCTTGGTGCCAATGATAGTCGTATGCGTGTTTGGCGCCGTGCAGGTGAGCGCCACAATCAGGACTGCATACGACCGAGGCACACAGGGCCAAGACCCGGCATCATGGTGTGGGGAGCGATCTCCTACACTGGCCGTACACCACTGGTGATCGTCGAGGGGACACTGAATAGTGCACGGTACATCCAAACCGTCATCGAACCCATCGTTCTACCATTCCTAGACCGGCAAGGGAACTTGCTGTTCCAACAGGACAATGCACGCCCGCATGTATCCCGTGCCACCCAACGTGCTCTAGAAGGTGTAAGTCAACTACCCTGGCCAGCAAGATCTCCGGATCTGTCCCCCATTGAGCATGTTTGGGACTGGATGAAGCGTCGTCTCACGCGGTCTGCACGTCCAGCACGAACGCTGGTCCAACTGAGGCGCCAGGTGGAAATGGCATGGCAAGCCGTTCCACAGGACTACATCCAGCATCTCTACGATCGTCTCCATGGGACAACAGCAGCCTGCATTGCTGCGAAAGGTGGATATACACTGTACTAGTGCCGACATTGTGCATGCTCTGTTGCCTGTGTCTATGTGCCTGTGGTTCTGTCAGTGTGATCATGTGATGTATCTGACCCCAGGAATGTGTCAATAAAGTTTCCCCTTCCTGGGACAATGAATTCACGGTGTTCTTATTTCAATTTCCAGGAGTGTATTAAGGTCTACAGTCTCTTAGCAGTATAAGAAAATTTAATCTTCTAAGTCAATGCAGACAAAGGTACGGACATTTAAGTCACATGTTTTGATATTTTCAAACTTACTAATTTAAGCCTATAGGACCTGGAAATATGAAATTTGGCAAGAAGGCAAAGGAAAAAGGAAAAATATCGGAAAAGAGTTAATCTGTAATTACATCTCATGAAAGGTCTTTTTGTTTTGTTATCCGACTGTCTTTGTGTCCCTTCGTCTGTTAAGACCACTTTTTCTCAGGAATGAGTAGACATATGAAGTTGAAATTCATGTTTCATACTAACTTCTAAAGTTTTTTGGCAGTGTAATAATTGTACGATAATAAGTGAATGCAATCAAAAGAAATCGCCATCTATGTGATATACTTCCTTCCTCGCAAACTTTCTCATGAAAATCTGTACAATACTTCCCTTTGGCGTAGCACCGTGAAATTTGGCAGGAATCGAAGATTCACAGTACAAGTACAGAAAAAAATCCGAAAACTTAATTTGTAATTACATCAACCAAAAAGTATATCGTAAACTTCCTGGCAGATTACAACTGTGTGCCGGACGGAGACTCGAACTCGTGACCTTTGCATTTCGCGGGCAAGTGCTCTACCACCTGGGCTACCCAATCACGACTCACGCCCCGTCCTCACAGCTTTACTTCTGCCAGTACCTCGTCTCCTACCTTCCAAACTTTACAGAAGGTCTCCTGCGTACCTTGCAGGACTAGCACTCCTGAAAGAAAGGATATTGCAGAGACATGGCTTAGCCACAGCCTGGGGGATGTTTCCAGAATGAGATTTTCACTCTGCAGTGGAGTGTCCGCTGATAGGAAACTCCCTGGCAGTTTTGATGCGTCAGGAAGTTTCCTATCAGCGCACACTCCGCTGCAGAGTGAAAATCTCATTCTGGAAAACATATTTCTTTTGCCATTTGTCATCTGAGTTCAAACTTAAATTTAAAACATTATCGAAATTATAGCGACCGACATCTTGCCAATATTATTGTCGGTAACAGGCAAAAATCATCGAGGTTCTTGATCCCTGGAATCGATTGACTGTCTACCCGCAGGGTGTTTCCATAAAAGGGTGCAAGAATGTAACAGGACAAAACTCCACTGGCCAATTTGAGGCAGGGTTCAAAATGGCTCTGAGCACTATGGGACTTAACACCTATGGTCATCAGTCCCCTAGAACTTAGAACTACTTAAACCTAACGATCCTAAGGACATCACACAACACCCAGCCATCACGAGGCAGAGAAAATCCCTGACCCCGCCGGGAATCGAACCCGGGAACACGGGCGCAGGAAGCGAGAACGCTACCGCACGACCACGAGCTGCTGACTTGAGGCAGGGAACCCGGCAGTTTAAGGAGATGTGTGTAAGTAAACTGGACTATCACTTTGTCTAGCATAACTGTTTTCCAGCTCATTCACAACTAAATGGCTCTGCGCAGTATGGGACTTAACATCTGTGGTCATCAGTCCCCTAGAACTTAGAACTACTTAAACCTAACTAACGTAAGGACATCACACACATCCATGCCCGAGGCAGGATTCGATCCTGCGACCGTAGCAGTCGCGCCGTTCCGGACTGCGCGCCTAGAACCGCTAGACCACCGCGGCCGGCTTCACAACTAACGTGCTTACAAGTTTACAGGTATTGTGCTGTTTATTTATTAGTACTTTCTTTATTTCCTGCAAGGAAACAAGGAGTAAAAACATGATTACTATGAAGTAATGATGTTAGTTTTGTTTACTTTAGTTGTTGTATCGTATTTACATTTGTAAGTAGGCTGTTTATGTTTTCTTATTGGCAACGTTACGTAGCGCTCTGTATGAAAATCACTGGCTGTGCTGTGTGTAGTCTGTGGCCAGTTTGCATTGTTGTCAGCCATTGCAGTGTTGGGCAGCTGGATGTTAACAGCACATAGCGTTGCGCAGTTGGAGGTGAGCCGCCAGCTGCGGTGGATGTGGGGAGAGAGATGGCGGAGTTTTGAGATTTGTAATACTGAATGGCATGAACTGATATATATATTATGATTATTAAGGTAAATACATTGTTTGTTCTCTATCGAAATCTTTCATTTGCTACCTATGCCTATCAGTAGTTAGTGCCTTCCGTAGTTTGAATCTTTTATTTAGCTGGCAGTAGTGGCGCTCGCTGTATTGCAGTAGTTCGAGTAACCAAGATTTTTGTGAGGTAAGCGATTTGTGAAACGCATAGGTTAATGTTAGTCAGGGCCATTCTTTTGTAGGGATTGATGAATGTCAGATTGCGTTGCGCTAAAAATATTGTGTCAGTTTAAGCACAGTCTTATATAATTTTTCAAAGGAGACGTTTCACATTGTCCCATGACAGAACGTGCTATGAATCAACGACAGAACCGTTCATTACTCAGTGCTCTTCAGAGACGTACAATGCAATACCGTGGAGCAGTACCGGTGCAGTTCTGCAGAACTCACTGACATGCACCTCGTGTATGGGGGAGTACGTTGCAATGCTCTCACTGATGAAAGGCTGAACAGGGAACGGTTTCCTAACAGGCATCATCCGTCTCGACAAGTGTTTGTTTATCTCGATCGGCGAATGCCAGAGATTGGTTCACTGTTTAATGGTACTTGAATTACGCAACCATTACGGCACCTCACCTGAACCTCTCGATACCAGTAATATTCTACTGTGTTTCTGTTAACTACTTAACATATTTCTGAGACAACATTCAGATTTGATTTCACTTTTGATACATCGATATGTTTATATTGCAATGATATTATTCTTATGTGTATTTCTTCTTTTGCTACTATGATCTTTGACGTACTTGTAACTCTGATTTTTGGGCGCGTATGTCCAAAAACCAAGAGGGAATAATAAGAGTGCTCGTATTAAGAAGGGTGTAAGACAAGGCTGTAGCCTTTCGCCCCTACTCTTCTATCTGTACATCGAGGAAGCAATGATGGAAATAAAAGAAAGGTTCAGGAGTGGAATTAAAATGCAAGGTGAAAGGATATCAATGATACGATTCGCTGATGACATTGCCATCCTGAGTGAAAGTGAAGAAGAATTAAATGATCTGCTGAATGGAATGAACAGTCTAATGAATACACAGTATGGTTTGAGGGTAAATCGGAGAAAGACGAAGGTAATGAGAAATAGTAGAAATGACAACAGCGAGAAACTAAACATCAGGATTGATGGTCACGAAGTCAATGAAGTTATGGAACTCTGCTACCTAGGCAGTAAAATAAGCAATGACGGACGGAGCAAGGAGGACATCAAAAGCAGACTCGCTATGGCAAAAAAGGCATTTCTGGCCAAGAGAAGTCTACTAATATCAAATACCGGCCTTAATTTGAGGAAGAAATTTCTGAGGATGTACGTCTGGAGTACAGCATTGTATGGTAGTGAAACACGTACTGTGCGAAAACCGGAACAGAAGAGAATCGAAGCACTTGAGATGTGCTACTATAGACGAATGTTGAAAATTAGGTGGACTGATAAGGTAAGGAATGAGGAGGTTCTACGCAGAATCGGAGAGGAAAGGAATATGTGGAAAACACTGATAAGGAGAAGGGACAGGATGATAGGACATCTGCTAAGACATGAGGGAGTGACTTCCGTGGTACTAGAGGGAGCTGTAGAGGGCAAAAACTGTAAAGGAAGACAGAGATTGGAATTCGTAAAACAAATAATTGAGGACGTAGGTTGCAAGTGCTACCCTGAGATGAACAGGTTAGCACAGGAAAGGAATTCGTGGCGGGCCGCATCAAACCAGTCAGTAGACTAATGAAAAAAAAAAAAAAAAAAAAAAAAAAAAAAAAAAAAAAAAAAGCGATCGTTGGTTAGTTGGTTGTTAGAGAGTCGGACCCTGAGAAAGTCTAGTCGTGGACGTCATGTTGTTGTTGTTGTTGTGATCTTCAGTCCTGAGACTGGTTTGATGCAGCTCTCCATGCTACTCTACCCTGAGCAAGCTTCTTCATCTCCCAGTACCTACTGCAACCTACATCCTTCTGAATTTGCTTAGTGTATTCATCTCTCGGTCTCCCCCTACGATTTTTACCCTCCATGCTGCCCTCCAATACTAAATTGGTGATCCCTTGATGCCTCAGAACATGTCCTATCAACCGATCCCTTCTATTTACCGTCCATGTTTCACTTCCATACATGGCTACATTCCACACAAATACTTTCAGAAATGACTTCCTGACACTTAAATCTATACTCGATGTTAACAAATTTCTCTTATTCAGAAACGCTTTCCTTGCCATTGCCAGTCTACATTTTATATCCTCTCTACTTCGACCATCATCAGTTATTTTGCTCCCCAAATAGCAAAACTCCTTTACTACTTTAAGTGTCTCATTTCCTAATCTAATTTCCTCAGCATCACCTGACTTAATTCGACTACATTCCATTATCCACGTTTTGCTTTTGTTGATGTTCATCTTATATCCTCCCTTCAAGACACCATCCATTCCGTTCAACTGCTCTTCCAAGTCCCTTGGTGACTATGACAGAATTACAATGTCATCGGCGAACCTCAAAGTTTTTACTTCTTCTCCATGGATTTTAATACCTACTCCGAATTTTTCTTTTGTTTCCTTTACTGCTAGCTCAATATACAGATTGAATAACATCGGGGAGAGGCTACAATCCTGTCTCACTCCGTTCCCAACCACTGCTTCCCTTTCATGCCCCTCGACTCTTATAACTGTCATCTGGTTTCTGTACAAATTGTAAATAGCCTTTCGCTCCGCGTATTTTACCCCTGTCACCTTTAGAATTTGAAAGATCGTGTTCCAGTCAACATTGTCAAAAGCTTTCTCTAAGTCTACAAATGCTAGAAACGTAGGTTTTCCTTTCCTTAATCTTTCTTCTAAGATAAGTCGTAATGTCAGTATTGCCTCACGTGTTCCAGTATTTCTACGGAATCCATGTTGGAAAGACGAATATTGTCGTCCGCTTATAAAATGTGAACTTTAACAGTGACTGTGAGGAAGATGTTTTCAAGTATGTTTTGTATTGTGAAGTGATGTTTTGTGTTTACGTGATATTGCAATTAAAAGGAACTGTAACTTAAATTCATGGTGCTCAATATTTTTTACATCACCATTGTCCAGGAAAAGTGTAATCTCCAAGAATGGTTTGAGAAGCTTTTGAATATAGCAGGATAAAAGCTAGGCCCCTTTCCATCCGAGCTTGAAATCATAACCACCTAGATTTTCAACGATTGAGCCATGATTTTACGAGGTGCATTCAAGTTCTAAGGCCTCTGACTTTTTTTCTAATTAACTACTCACCCGAAATCGATGAAACTGGCGTTACTTCTCGCCGTAATCGCCCTGCAGACGTACTCATTTTTCACAACGCTGACGCCATGATTCCATGGCAGCGGCGAAGGCTTCTTTAGGAGTCTGTTTTGACCACTGGAAAATCGCCGAGGCAATAGCAGCACGGCTGGTGAATGGTGAATGTGCGGCCACGGAGAGTGTCTTTCATTGTTGGAAAAGGCCAAAACTCACTAGGAGCCAGGTCAGGTGAGTAGGGAGCACGAGGAATCACTTCAAAGTTGTTATCACTGTTGCGTGACGTTAGCTCGATGTGCAGGTGCGTTGTCTCGGTGAAACAGCACACGGGCAGCCCTTCCCGGACGTTTTTGTTGCAGTGCAGGAAGGAATTTTCGTAGGATGCACCTGTTACCGTAGTGCCCTTCGGAAAGCAGGGGGTAAGGATTACGCCCTCGCTGTCCCAGAACATGGACACCATCATTTTTTCAGCACTGGCGGTTACCCGAAATTTTTTTGGTGGCGGTGAATCTGTGTGCTTCCATTGAGCTGACTGGCGCTTTGTTTCTGGATTGAAAAATGGCATCCACGTCTCATCCATTGTCACAACCGACAAAAAGAAAGTCCCATTCGTGCTGTCGTTGTGCGTCAACATTGCTCGGCAACGTGCCACACGGGCAGCCGTGTGGTCGTCCGTCAGCATTCGTGGCACCCACCTGGATGACAGTTTTCGCATTTTCAGGTCGTCATGCAGGATTGTGTGCACGGAACCCACAGAAATGCCAACTCTGGAGGCGATCTGTTCAACAGTCATTCGGCGATCCCCCAAAACAATTCTCTCCACTTTCTCGACCGTGTCGTCAGACTGGCTTGTGCGAGCCTGAGGTTGTTTCGATTTGTTGTCACACGATGTTCTGCCTTCATTAAACTGTCGCACCCACGAACGCACTTTCGACACATCTGTAACTCCATCACCACATGTCTCCTTCAACTGTCGATGAATTTCAATTGGTTTCACACCACGCAAATTCAGAAAACGAATGATTGCATGCTGTTCAAGTAAGGGAAACGTCGCCATTTTAAGTATTTAAAACAGTTCTCATTCTCGCCGCTGGCGGTAAAATTCCATCTGCCGTACGGTGCTGCCATCTCTGGGACATATATACAATGAACGCAGCCTCATTTTAAAACAATGCGCATGTTTCTATCTCTTTCCAGTCCGGAGAAAAAAAATCGGAGGCCTTAGAACTTGAATGCACCTCATACAACGAGACCAGCGTGGGGAACACAAAAAGATGAGTGCCTAGTTTTTTGATTATTACATGAAATGACTTTATTAACTGTGCTCTAATGACACCTGCCACATAATGACTGTTGTTGCCCGAAAATGCAGTATTTAGCAGCGTGAGCAACACCACAATCGTTATTAAATTTGACCTTTGTTGTGGTAGGGTTGTTAGAACTGGGAAGAAGAAACGAGGGACACGGCAACGTGAAAACCATTCGACACGCGATTTTGAACAGGAGATGCTGGAACGTGTTGTAGCGAACCCCAATACAAATACTCGTGGTTTTGCACGTGAAATGGGTGCCGCACATACTAGCGTGTGGCGAGTACTCCACGAACAACAAGTACACCCATATCACCCACAACCAGTCCGTGCAATGCTTGCGACTGACTTTGCAAAAAAAATGGCTCTGAGCACTATGGGACTCAACTGCTGTGGTCATAAGTCCCCTAGAACTTAGAACTACTCAAACCTAACTAACCTCAGGACATCACACAACACCCAGCCATCACGAGGCAGAGAAAATCCCTGACCGCGCCGGGAATCGAACCCGGGAACCCGGGCGTGGGAAGCGAGAACGCTACCGCACGACCACGAGATGCGGGCGTGACTTTGCACCAGGGGTCGGACTGTATCAGTTGTTGCTCCAAGAATGGAGCAACGATCCTTTGATCGTGATGGTATTTCGAACACCAAGGAGTAGCCGTGTGGGGGTGGGGGGGGGGGGGTGGGAGAGGCGGGGGGCTGTGGAAAACCCTGACGCTCTATTACAGTCAGACCATCAAGTACGTTTTGCTGTGGATATCTGGGCTGGCATTGTAGGCGAGAGTCTTCCTGGACCACAGCCTCTACCTGGCCGTCTGAATGGCAACCTGTACTCGAGGTTCATGCAGAGAGTTCTACCTGAGCTGTTGGAGAACCTACCCTTGGCTGTTGGTGAGAGGATGTGGATACAGCATGACGGTTCACCGCCTCACTTCAGTGTGGATGACTGCAACCATCTCAGTGCTGTGTTTCCTGGTCGCTGGATTGGAAGGGCAGGTCCTGTTCCAAGGCCTGCGAGGTCACCTCACCTGAATCTCCTCGATTATTTCCTATGGGGACATCTAAAGTCACTTGTGTATGAGACCCCAGTGGATACGGAAATGGAATTAGAAGCCTGAATTGTAGTTACTATGATGTGATTCGAAACACACCTGGGCCGGCCGGTGTAACCGAGCGGTTCTAGGCGCCTCGGTCTGGAACCACACGACTGCTACGGTCGCAGGTTCGAATCCTGCCTCGGGCGTGGATCTGTGTGATGTCCTTAGGTTAGTTAGGTTTAAGTACTAAGTATTAGGGGACTGATGACCTCCGATGTTAAGTCCCATAGTGCTCAGAGCCATTTGAACCATTTTGAAACACACCTGGGATGTTTGACAGGGTGCGCCAGAATCTTGTTGGCCGGTGTCATGCTCGCATTGAGGTTGATGGCCGTCACTTTCAGCACATTTTGTAAGATACGGTACAAATGGTTAGTTCATTGTGGTGTTGTAAGTAGGCTGTTTAGGTTTTTATGTTGGTAAATCGCCATGTAGCGCTCTGCATGAAAATCGCTGATTGCGCTGTGTGCAGTCTGTGGCTGCTTTGCATTGTTGTAATATTCGCTTGTGTAGTGTTGGGCAGTTGGATGTGAACAGCGAGTAGCGTTGCGCAGTTGGAGGTGAGCCGCCAGCAGTGGTGGATGTGAGGAGAGAGATGGCGGAGTTTTCAGAGCGGATGATCTGGACGTGTGTCCATCAGAGACAGTAAATTTGTAAGACTGGATGTCATGAACTGCTATATATATTATGACTTTTGAACACTATTTAGGTAAATACATTCTTTGTTCTCTATCAAAATGTTTCATTTGCTAACTGTGCCTATCAGTAGTTAGTGCCTTCAGTAGTTTGAATCTTTCATTTAGCTGGCAGTAGTGGCGCTCACTGTATTGGAGTAGTTCGAGTAACGAAGATTTTTGTGAGGTAAGTGATTCATGAAAGGTATAGGTTATTGTTAGTGAGAGCTATTCTTTTGTAGGGATTATTGAAAATCAGATTGCGTTGAGGTAAAAATATTGTGTGTCAGTTTAGTGATGATCAGAATAAGTAAACAGAGAAATGTCTGAGTTCGTTCTGTTTTACTCAGCTGTTTGAAAATCAAATAACGTTAGAGTTTTTCCAGCACTGTTATTCTTTACATTCAAAGGAGAAGTTTCAGTATTTTCAGTTAAGTAAGGTTAATAAAAAAGTACACAGTAATGTGATTTTATTCCCACCATGTCCTTAAGCTGGCTTCTCCGATCCCAGGTTCCGTACCTCAAATTGTTCACTGCAACATCCTCTATGTCCTGTTAAATTTTTGCTCCCTCTTACGGAAATAGCTCTATATTGATAGTCCATCCATCTGGGTAAATGATAAATCTCAACGATGTTTGTCTGATTTCCCCCTTCAAGCTAGACACGTTTTGTTCTTTGTAGCTTTTTCGTTTGTCGCTTATTTCGTGAGATATTTGGCCCGGTCGCGATCGGTGGACCACCCTGTATAAAGAGTGTTTCCGTAACAGCGTGCAGAAATGTAACAGGACACAGAGAATGCTCGACTGAACAATTTGAGGTGGGGAACGTGGGGTCAGAGAAGGCAGCTTAGGGAGATACGGAAGTAAACTTGTCTACCACCTTGTCTAATATTACTGTTTTCCAGCTTATTTTCAACTGACAGCCGTACATGTTTACCCATACCGTGCAGTTTATTTATATGTACAGGGTTATTACAAATGATTGAAGAGATTTCACAGCTCTACAATAACTTTATTATTTGAGATATTGTCACAATGCTTTGCACACACATACTAAAACTCAAAAAAATTTTTTAGGAATTCACATATGTTCGATATGTGCCCCTCTAGTGATTCGGCAGACATCAAGCCGATAATCAAGTTCCTCCCACACTGGGCGCAGCATGTCCCCATCAATGAGTTCGAAAGCATCGTTGATGCGAGCTCGCAGTCCTGGCACGTTTCTCGGTAGAGGAGGTTTAAACACTGAATCTTTCACATAACCCCACAGAAAGAAATCACATGGGGTTAAGTCGGGAGAGCGTGGAGCCCATGACACGAATTGCTGATCGTGATCGCCACCACGACCGATCCATCGGTTTTCCAATCTCCTTTTAAAGAAATGCTTTTTCCGTAAGATTTCCCGAACCGTCGGCTGTGGTACGTTTAGCTCCCTGCTTGCTTTATTCATCGACTTCCGCGGGCTATGCGTGAAACTTGCCCGCACGCGTTCAACCGTTTCTTCGCTCACTGCAGGCCGACCCGTTGATTTCCCCTTACAGGGGCATCCAGAAGCTTTAAACCGCGCATACCATCGCCGAATGGAGTTAGCAGTTGGTGGATCTTTGTTGAACTTCGTCCTGAAGTGTCGTTGCACTGTTATGACTGACTGATGTGAGTGCGTTTCGAGCACGACATACGCTTTCTCGGATCCTGTCGCCATTTTGTCTCACTGCGCTCTAGAGCGCTCCGACGGCAGAAACCTGAAGTGCGGTTTCAGCCGAACGAAACGCTTTCTACGTATCTGTAGTGTATCGTGACCATATGTCAATGAATGGAGCTACAGTGAATTTATGAAATCGCTTCAATCATTTGTAATAGCCCTGTACATTCTTTATTTCCTGTAGGGAATGAAGGAGGACGAGCCGGATTACTGATGAGGCCTCATTTTATCGTGACGGTATTTCGACCACCAGGAATAGCCACGTGTGGGACGAGGAAAACCCTCACGCCGTAGTAGAGTCGGACCATCAAGTATGTCTTGGCGTGAATATCTGGGCTGGTGTTGTAGGCGACAGTCTCATTGAGCCACATCCTCTACCTGGCCGTCTGAATGACCACCTGTACTCGAGGTTCGTGCAGAGAGTTCTACCTGAGCTGTTGGAGAACGTACCCTAGGCTGCTGGTGAGAGGATGTCTATACAGCACGACAGTTCACCGCCTCACTTCAGTGTGGATGTCCGCGACCATCCCAGTGCCGTATTTCCTGGTCGCTGGGTTGGAAGGGGAGGCCCTATCCATGGTCTGTGAGTCACCTGACTTGAGTCCCCACGAATATTTCATACGGAGATATCTAAAGCCACTTGAGTATGGGACCCCAGTTTGTACGGAGATGGAATTAGTTGCCAGAATTGTAGCTGCCTGTGATGTGATTCGAAACACATCGGGAATATATGTCTGGGTGCGCCTACATCTACATGGATACTCTGAAAATCACAGTTAAGTCCTTCCCAGAGGGTTCATCGAACCACCTTAACAATTCTCTATTATTTTATCTCATATAATGTTTGAATAATTGAATGTACAATGTGGACCCTGACCACAATCTATTGGTTATGAACTGTAGACTGAAACTGAAGAAACTGTAAAATGGTGGGAATATAAGGAGATGGGACCTAGATAAACTGAAGGAACCAGAGATTGTACAGAGTTTCAAGGAGAGCATAAGGGAACAATTGACAGGAATGGGGGAAAGAAATACAGTAGAAGAAGCTTTGAGGGATGAAATAGCGAAGGCAGCAGAGGATCAAATAGGTAAAAGGACGAGGGCTAGTAGAAATCCTTGGGTAACAGAAGAGACATTGAATTTAATTGATCAAAGGAGAAAATATAAAAATGCAGTAAATGAAGCAGGCAAAAAGGAATACAAACGCCTCAAAAATGAGATCGAGAGGAAGTGCAAAATGGCTAAGCAGGGATGGCTAGAGGACAAATGTAAGGATGTAGAGGCTTTTCTCACTAGGGGTAAGATAGATACTGCCTACAGGAATATTAAAGAGACCTTTGGAGAAAGGAGAACCACTTGCAGGAATATCAAGAGCTTTTGATGGAAACCCAGTTCTACGCAAAGAAAGGAAAGCAGAAAGGTGGAAGGAGTATATAGAGGGTCTATACAAGGGCGATGTCCTTGAGGACAACATTATGGAAATGGAAGAGGATGTAGATGAAGATGAAATAGGAGATATGATACTGCGTGAAGAGTTTGACAGAGCACTGAAAGACCTGAGTCGAAACAAAGTCCCCGGATTAGAACTACTGATAGCCTTGGGAGAGCCAGTCCTGACAAAACTCTACCATCTAGTGAGAAAGATATATGAGACAGGCGAAATACCCTCAGACTTCAAGAAGAATATAATAATTCCAATCCCAAAGAAAGCAGGTGTTGACAGATGTGAAAATTACCGAACTATCAGTTTAAAAAGTCACAGCTGCATAATACTAACGCAAATTCTTTACAGACGAATGGAAAAACTAGTAGAAGCCGACCTCGGGGAAGATCAGTTTGGATTCCGTAGAGACACTGGAACACGTGTGGCAATACTGACCTTACGACTTATCTTAGAAGAAAGATTAAGGAAAGGCAAACCTACGTTTCTAGCATTTGTAGACTTAGAGAAAGCTTTTGATAATGTTAACTGGAATACTCTCTTTCAAATTCTGAAGGTGGCAGGGGTAAAATACAGGGAGCGAAAGGCTATTTACAATTTGTACAGAAAGCAGATGGCAGTTATAAGAGTCGAGGGGTATGAAAGGGAAGCAGTGGTTGGGAAGGGAGTGAGACAGGGTTGTAGCCTCTCCACGACGTTATTCAATCTGTATATTGCGCAAGCAATAAAGGAAACAAAAGAAAAGTTCGGAGTAGGTATTAAAATCCATGGAGAAGAAATAAAAACTTTGAGGTTCGCCGATGACATTTTAATTCTGTCAGAGACAGCAAAGGACTTGGAAGAGCAGTTGAACGGAACGGACAGTGTCTTGAAAGGAGGGTATAAGAACATCAACAAAAGCAAAACGAGGATAATGGAACGTAGTCGAATTCACTTAAGTGATGCTGAGGGAATTAGATTAGAAAATGAGACACTTAAAGTAGTACAGGAGTTTTGCTATTTGGGGAGCAAAATAATTGATGATGGTCGAAGTAGAGAGGATATAAAATGTAGACTGGCAATGGCAAGGAAAGCATTTCTGAAGAAGAGAAATTTGTTAACATCGAGTATAGATTTAAGTGTCAGGAAGTCGTTTCTGAAAGTATTTGTATGGAGTGTAGCCATGTATGGAAGTGAAACATGGACGATAAATAGTTTGGACAAGAAGAGAATAGAAGCTTTCGAAATGTGGTGCTACAGAAGAATGCTGAAGATTAGATGGGTAGATCACATAACTAATGAGGAAGTATTGAATAGGATTGGGGAGAAGAGGAGCTTGTGGAACAACTTGACTAGAAGAAGGGATCGGTTGGTAGGACATGTTCAGAGACATCGAGGGATCACCAATTTAGTATTGGAGGGCAGCGTGGAGGGTAAACATCGTATAGGGAGACCAATAGATGACTACACTAAGCAGATTCAGAAGGATGTAGGCTGCGGTAGGTACTGGGAGATGAAGAAGCTTGCATAGGATAGAGTAGCATGTAGAGCTGCATCAAACCAGTCTCAGGACTCAAGACGACAACAACAACAACAGCACATATGTGTACATTCATCTACATCTACTTCTACAGGGATACTCCGCAAATCACATTTAAGTGCCTAGCAGAGGGTTCAAAAAAATGGCTCTGAGCACTATGGGACTTAACTACTGAGGTCATCATTCCCCTAGAACTTAGAACTACTTAAACCTAACTAACCTAAGGACATCACACACATCCATGCCCGAGGCAGGATTCGAACCTGCGACCGTAGCGGTCACGCGGTTCCAAACTGACGCGCTTAGAACCGCATGGCCACACCGGCCGGCTGCAGAGGGTTCATCGAACCACCTCAACAATTCTCTATTATTCCAATCTCGTACCGTGCGTGGAAAGAATGAACACCTATATCTTTCCGTAAGAGCTCTGATTTCCTTTATTTTATCGTGGTGATCGCATCTCCCTATGTACGTCGGTGCCAACAAAATATTTTCGAAATCTGAGGAGAAAGTTGGTGATTGGAATTTCGTGAAAAGATTCCGCCGCAACGAAAAACGACTTTCTTTTAATGATGTCCAGTCCAAATCCTGTATCATTTCAGTGGCACTCTCTTCACTAACGTGTTGGCCTTTTTGAACTTTTTCGATGTACTCCGTCAATCCTATCTGGTATGGACACCACATCTTGCAGCAGTATTCTAAAAGAGTCAGAATCTTGTTCGGCGATGTCGTGCTTGCATTGAGGTTGATGGCCGTCACTTTCAGCATATTTTGTAAGATACGGTACAAATGGTACGATCATTGTCTCAGTGATGGTATTTGCAGTTAACTGTAACTAATATAAATAAAAAAGTACACAGTAATGTGATTTTATTTCTTTTATATCCTTGAGATGGTTTCTCTGACCCCAGGTTACCTACATCAAATTGTTCAGTGGAGCATCCTCTACACAATGTGATCAAATCTGGACATCTGGCTGAAAATGACTTACAAGTTCGTGGCGCCCTCCATTGCTGGAATTCGATATCGTGTTGGCCACCCTTAGCCTTGATGATAGCTTCCACTCTGGCAGTCATACGTTCAGTCAGGTGCTCGAAGGTTTCTTGGGGAATGGCAGTCCATTCTTCACGGAGTGCTGCACTGAGGAGAGGTATCGATGTCGGTCGGTGAGGCCTGGCGCGAAGACAGCGTTCCAAAACATCCCAAACGTGTTCTACAGGATTCAGGTCAGGACTCTGTGCAGATCAGTCCATTACAGCGATGTTATTGTCGTGTAACCACTCCGCCACGGTCCGTGCATTATGAACAGGTGCTCGATCGTGTTGAAAGATGCAATCGCCATCCCCGATTTGCTCTTCAACAGTGGGAAGCAGGAAGGAGCTTAAAATATCAATGTAGGCCTGTGCTGTGATAGTGCCACGCAAAACAACAAGGGGTGCAAGCCCCCTCCATGAAAAACACGATCACACCAGAACACCACCGTCTCCGAATTTTACTGTTGGCGCTACACTCGATGGCAGATGACGTTCACCGGGCATTCGTCATACCCACACCCTGCCATCGGATCGCCACATTGTGTACCGTGATTCGTCATTTCACACAACGTTTTACCACTGTTCAGTCGTCCAATGTTTACGCTCCTTTCACCAAGCGGAGTGCCTTTTGGCATTTACCGACGTGATGTGTGGCTTATGAGCAGCCGCTGGACCGTGAAATCCAAGTTTTCCCACCTCCCGCCTAACTGTCTTGGTACTTGCAGTGGATCCTGATGCAGTTTGGAATTCTTGTGTGATGGTCTGGACAGATGTCTGCCTATTACACATCACGACCCTCTTCAACTGTCCGCGGTCTCTGTCAGTCAACAGACGAGGTCGGCCTGTACGCTTTTGTGCTGTACGTGTCCCTTCACTTTTCCACTTCACTATCACATAGGAAACATTGGGCCTAGGTTTGTTTAGGAGTGTGGAAATCTCGCGTACAGACGTATGACACAAGTGACACCCAATCACCAGGTTCAAAGTCCATGAGTTCCACGGCTCTGTCACGATTTCTAATCACTACTGAGGTCTCTGATATGCAGTACCTGACAGTAGGTGGCGGCACAAAGCACGTAATATGAAAAATGTATGTTTTTGCGGGTGTCCGGGTACTTTTGATCACGTTGTGGAGTTACTTGAATGAAAACACCCTGTATGCGCCTACCTATATTTGCTATCACCAGAGCAAGAGTCTTACGCGCAGCTGCACAATTTTTTTTTTCCGTCTCGTTTCCGTTTGACTGACCCTTATGCACAGTGAGAGGTCACTGATTCAAATAAGAAACAGTGGAGGCTCCGAAACGGATCCCTGAGGCACTACACATTTTAATGTGCTCCAGCCATCGCCAGATGAAACAGGACGGCCGTCCATTCCACCTCATGCTTTCTGTCGTGCAGATACGATTCACACGTAGTGTAGAAGTGGAGCGGCCTGGTATTCTTAGCGGCCCGCATTGTGGTGCGGGATCTGTTTGGTGGCGCCAGCGTAACGTGTGGAGAGCCCTCGGACGCATTTCTAAAGCGGCGCGGTGTCAACAGCAGCGGGCCTTCAAGACGAGATGCGAGCCGATAAACACTTTGAAAGGACCGCTCGCCTGGGTGGCCCTTAAAGCCGAACTACCGAGGTGGAAGGGCCGTGCACTACCCACGAGGCGAGGGCCCTGACGACCATGACGTGAGCGCTTACCGCTATATTACACTGCCGGGAACGGCCGTACCGTTGGCCATAGGCATCCACGATGAGTAGAGGAGAATGCCCGCTCCTGGAACCTGGAGGTACACGCTTTACATTTCTCCTCCTGCTATCTTCTGCTTTTACGTCCTCACTGAACCACTTCAGTTATTCGTTTTCTGGTCATCTTCTTCAATAACTTTTCTTTCCGAACTGCCCAATACCTTTTCATTCGCTCTGATCTTTTCTGTCATTCCTCATCTGTAAATACCATTTTTCTTTAATGTCGTTTCTCTACTTTTGGTTTTCAAGCTTCTTGAAATTTACCATTTTGTTTTCCAAATCATTTAGCATTAATTCTAGCTCTTTCGTATACTCCCCGATTGCATTTTATATTTTGTTTTCCAAATAATCCAGGATTAATTCTAGCTCTTTCATATTCTCCCTGATTTCCTTTATCTGTCCTACTTGTTGCTGCAAGTTCCAAAGTTTCTGTACAACTTTCCTTATAAATCTGGTTTCTGCTGTCCTCATAATCTAAAACATCATTTTCGTCTGTATAGTACCTGTACTGGACTCCAGTTCATTTCACACTATCCTCCAATCCCCCCTCTTCTTGAAGTTTCTTATTTAGGCACGTTCTAGCTATTCTTCTCTCCACTTTTAGGAATTTGTCGATTCGGTTTTTTTGAGTGACTTCAAAAATGGTTCAAATGGCTCTGAGCATTATGCGACTTAACTTCTGAGGTCATCAGTCGCCTAGAACTTAGCACTAATTAAACGTAACTAACCTAAGGAATCACACACTTCTATGCCCGAGGCAGGATTCGAACCTGCAACCATAGCGGTCGCTCGGCTACAGACTGTAGCGCCTAGAACCGTACGGCCACTCCGGCCGGCACTTCGAAAACAGTTTCACTTCTGTATGTTATCTCAGTCTTGTTAAGTTCTAATATATTTTTCATTGACAGACTTTTGTTATTGTACGCAAATCATGCTAATTGTTTAGATTTTATAATTGTATTACTTCTTCTTTGCCACGCAGGTTTCTTGTGAAAATCGTATGTTATAATTTCCCCTAGGCATTCAAATTGTTTCACTACTTTTACTTTCCTCTTATTTACTCTCCTCTGGTTGATTACTAATGGATCTGCTACCATTATCTTAGTTTTTTCGAATGATATCTGAAGTCCTAATTTTTGCTCTGCATTCTGTATGACTGTTATTGACTTCTGGTTTTTTACATGTTTTTAGATAGTAACAATAAGTCACCTGCAAACCCCGCTTCGTATTTATTGCAATGTTCTCGCACAGTTTTAGCAGTGATTGTTTGCAGTCCTACTAAATATCGTATTTAGCTTCGCTGCAAGATGGAGTACTGTGCTTTCGACCGTTTATTTCCGTTTCTCCGATTTGAGACGCACTAATGCTTTTCTTTTGTATTCCAGCTTAATTTTCGGCGACAACGTACATCACTCATGTATTAAGGATGATACCGGTATTTCTTGTGATTTACTCGTTGGTTTTCATGTAATCAATCATAAAAACGATGTAATTTCAGACTTTTAAATCGAAATACTGTCTTCCATATTCATATTGATAAAATACAGATGTATATTTAGCCATAATAATGAAATACACTAACTATTTTACTAACGGAGAACAAATGGTGGTCTGGCCATGAGTGTAACCTACGTTAGCAATTATTAATCTCTTCACTCATGAGGTAAAAAAAATTACCAGTGCATTGATGTTTTCATGTTAGCCAGCAAACTAATAAAGAAGCATGACAATAATGCAAATGAAATATGTTTTTGATAATTCACCAAGGCATAAATGGAGGTCCCCATATGTTGGTCTCAGGCCTCAATTACCATGAAAACCATACCAGTCTTTGTTTTGTATTTTCTCTCACCTTTCCCCAATAAAAACATTTTATTCAGCAACAAACATGTTGTTATTTCAAACAGTAAGCTGTGTACACCAATGTACACAGAAAATACGATTCTTAACGTTATTTTTTTTAAATATGTGATTTCCAGTATAGCTTTTGGTGACTCTCTAATTAAATGAAACAACAAGTTTACTGATACTAGTCACTGTTTATCTTCACGACGCGTTTCAGAGGTTTAAACCATCATCAGGTGGATTTACGTTTGTTAATATGACATTGTGTGTGTGTGTGTGTGTGTGTGTGTGTGTGTGTGTGTGTGTGTGTGTGTGTGTGTGTGTGTGTTTTGTGTTATGATTTTGGGGGAACTTGTGGCACTGTCTAGTGGAGAAACAAAACACTATTTCAGAACATGGATTTGGGTTTCTTTTGACAAAAAATTAAACGTGTATCTAACGGTAAACATAAAATAAGTAAAATAGAGTAGCTCCAGTGGTCACAGGTTCCTTTCACTGTCGTAACACATCACATGTATACTGTCATATTTTGTAAACGAATATGGCGTCTGGAAAATATTTGGTGCAAGGATCGTATGGCAGAAGAGAAAACATTATCACAAAATACAAAGAATATACGCTGTAACAACATTATTATAGAATAATTTTTTCAAAAGAATTTGGAGATGTTTGTTTTGAGGAGTCGAATACGTGCACTGGAAAAAATACTTCAGGTCGCACATAAATCCGATTTTGAGAAATTACAAAAGCTTAAACTTCATACTCGTTTACACAATCAGGTGAGATGTTACAGACTAAGTTCAATAATCATACTGGCTACAGTGGTAAAATTATACACAAATGACAATTCTGGTTAGGATTCACAGACAGATATGAAAGGCTACAGGCAGAGGGAGAGGAAGAGAAAGAGGAAATGAGAGGGGAAGAGAGGGTCGAAACAGTTATTGCATGAGAGGAAATTTTACAAAACAGGGGGTCTTAAGATTAAATCTGTTACATGTACACTACTGGCCATTAAAATTGCTACACCAAGAAGAAATGCAGATGATAAACGGGTATTCATTGGACAAATATATTGTACTAGAACTGACATGTGATTACATTTTCACGCGATTTGGGTGCATAGATCCTGAGAAACCAGTACCCAGAACAACCACCTCTGGCCGTAATAACGGCCTTGATACGCTTGGGCATTGAGTCAAACAGAGCTTGTATGGCGTGCAAAGGTACAGCTGCCCGTGCAGCTTCAACACGATACCACAGTTCATCAAGAGTAGTGACTGGCGTATTGTGACGACCCAGTTGCTCGGGCACCATTGACCAGAGGTTTTCAGTTGGTGAGAGATCTGGAGAAAGTGCTGGCCAGGGCAGCAGTCGAACATTTTCTGTATCCACAAAGACCCGTACAGGACCTACAACATGCGGTCGTGCATTATCCTGCTGAAATGTAGGGTTCTGCAAAGATCGAATGAAGGGTAGAGCCACGGGTCGTAACACATCTGAAATGTAACGTCCACTGTTCAAAGTGCCGTCAATGCGAACAAGAGGTGACCGAGACGTGTAACCAATGGCACCCCATACCATCACGCCGGACGATACGCCAGTATGGCGATGGCGAATACATGCTTACAATGTGCGTTCACCGCGATGTCGCCAAACACGGATGCGACCATCATGATGCTGTAAACAGAATCTGGATTCATCCGAAGAATGACGTTTTGCCATTTGTGCACCCAGGTTCGTCGTCGAGTACACCATCGCAGGCGCTCCTGTCTGTGATGCAGCGTCAAGGGTAACAGCAGCCACGGTCTCCGAGCTGATAGTCCGTGCTGCTGCAAACGTCGTCGAACTGTTCGTGCAAATGGTTATTGTCTTGCAAACGTCCCCATCGGTTGACTCATGGATGGAGACGTGGCTGCACGATCCGTTACAACCATGTGGATAAGATGCCTGTCATCTCAACTGCTAGTGATACGAGGCCGTCGGGATCTAGCACGGCGTTCCGTATTACCCTCCTGAACCCACCGATTCCATATTCTGCTAACAGTCATTGGATCTCGACCAACGCGAGCAGCAATGTCGCGATACGATAAACCGCAATCGCGATAGGCTACGGTCCGACCTTTATCAAATTCGGAAACGTGATGGTACGCATTTCTGCTCCTTACACGAGGCATCACAACAACGTTTCACCAGACCACGCCGGTCAACTGCTGTTTGTGTATGAGAAATCGGTTGGAAACTTTCCGCATGTCAGCACGTTGTAGTTGTTACCACCGGCGCCAACCTTGTGTGAATGCTCTGAAAAGCTAATCACTTGCATATCACTGCATCTTCTTGCTGTCGGTTAAATTTCGCGTCTGTAGCACGTCATCGTCGTGGTGTAGCAATTTTAATGGCCAGTAGTGTAATAACCGCCTACAGGCTGGGGTAATACATTAGTTAATGCTTTAAAATATCCAGATGGATGTACGTATAGTTACAAGCTGAGAAGGGGTACAAGCTGTTGGTGTGATGATATATCTGTAAATGAGAACATGAAGTGAATGGATGGCTGAAAATGCTCTACAAGTAGCCGAACATAACCATTTTCTGTCAATGATGTGCTCAGTTTGACCAGACGCCCCAGTCCATTCTATGTAATCACTGCTCACACCATTATGAGCCACCACCAGTTCGCACAGTGCCTTCTTGACGACAACCTGCCTTCTTGACAACCTCGGTCCACGGCTTCGTGGGGGTTTGTGCCATAGTCTAACTTTTCAAGCTGCGTCTTACCAACCGGAATTTTGTTTCATCTGACCATGCCATGGTTTTGCAATCGTCTAGGTTCCAGCCGATACGGTCACAGAGTCCAGGAGAGGCGCTGCAGGCGATGTCGTGCTGTTAGCAAAGGCACGCAGGTCGGTCGTCTGCTGCCATAGCCCATTAACGAGATATTCCGACTCACTGCCTGACGGATACGTTTGTCGTACGTCTCACACTGATTTCTGTTTGTTTGTTAGAACTGAGAGCTCATGCGTAAACGCTGCTGCTCAAATGGCTCTGAGCACTATGGGACTTCAGGGGACCACACCGTGGGTCAGGTCGAAAAAAACCGATTTTCCGTTTTCATCATATTTCGATAGATTACGATTTTATGTAAGTACTTTGAAAAGGATTTTGTTGAAAAAATTTTTTTCTAGCATTTAAAGAGCATATTCCTACCACGTGTGTTTATGTGCCACGCCCACTTTCCTGTCGCCCACTTTTTTGCTGTATTTTACATCTTTATATCCCCTACATTGCACGTTAGGGATTTTTGTTTTTACTCCCGAGAGTGTTGGCTATCCTTGGAATGCAACGGTCGGTAATCTTTTGTTTCTGATGTTTATATACAACATGCTTTCAAACACACAGTTAGTTTTGTTCAAGTGAGATTGCGAGTACCTGTTATACTTACGTTTGCAGAGCTTGTTTACGTGTGTTTTGTTGTGTTAATTGAAGATGACGAAACGCAAAGTCATTTTCAAGAAACGACAATTTAGAGGAAAGAAGCTTAGAAAGCTTTCTGTGCAAGAGGTTATGTCGCCTGACAACGATGCTTCTAATTGTAATGCTTCAACAAGTGCATCATCAAAGAAGCTCTCACCATTTCAGGAGAGTTACAACGAATTTACTGTAAGTGACAAGGGGTGCAGTAACATTATTATAAATTTGAGAATATTATCAGGTGTAATTTCTAAATTTGTACAATGTAGACAGTGTGGTGAGTCACAGAGTGAGAAAAATTTGTGAGAGTGCCAGTGGGAGAGAAAGCCTGGCAATTGCTCTGGATTTAATTTGCACTAAATGCTCAGCTGTGATTTCTATTATTAGTTCTTCAAAACCAGATGCAAGTGGCCCTTATGAAATCGTTACTAGATTAGTTTATGTCTTACGATCCATTGGCAAGGGCAGGGATGCAGGGAGAACGTTCTGTTCAGTGATGAACTTACATCAACCACCAAATAAATTTGAAAACCTGACTCCAGTATTAGAGGAAGTTGTATGTGAGGTCGGTGAGGAAAGCATGAAACTGGCTGCTACGGAAGCAGTGGAAGAAAATGATGGATGTTCGGATATTGCAGTTGCACTTGATGGAAGTTGGGAGAAAAAAGGACATACTTCTCTGAATGGAGTAGTGACTGCCACGAGTGTAGACACAGGTAAAGTGTTAGACGTGTAGATAATGACTAAATCTTGCAAATGTTGTATAGTCAATGAACATAAAGAACACAACTGTGTGGCTAATTTTAGAGGAACAAGTGGTGGTATGGAAGTTCATGGTGTACAACAAATATTTCATCGCTTCGTAGAAAGAAGAGGCGTACGGTACACCAAATATTTGGGCGATGGTGACTGTAAGGCATACAACAATGTGGTGAAATCTAAGGCATATGGAGATGCCATTATTAGCGAAATAAAATGTGTAGGCCATAATCAAAAACGAGAACACTATCTGTTGATACGAGAGGAAAAAAATTAGAAGATGGAAAATTGTTGACCAGGCAGGGTCAGTTAACTAAAACTGAAATAGAAAACTTGCAGGTATACTATGGGCACACAATTAGGAGAAATATAGAAAATCCGGAGGCAATGAAGAGATGTTTGGGGCATATCTTTGCGTAAGTCCCCTACTGATGATAAACCATGTCATGGATTGTGCCCATCAGGAGAAAATTCGTGGTGCAATTACAATAGGGCTGAGCCAACTGGAGAATCTTATTCTCACCAGGATTCTCTTCCTGCTGCTGTTATTACAGCAATTAAACCTATTTTCAGAGACTTGGCTCATCCTGACGTTCTAAGGAAATGTCTGCATGGGCAGAAACAGAACCCAAATGAATGTTTCAGCTGCATAATTTGGAACAGCCTTTGTAAAATTATATTTGTAGGCATGCATGCAATGAAACTAGGAGCTCGTGATGCTGTAATTACATTCAATTTACGTAATATTGAAAAGTGTTGGGTATTGAAAAGGCTGGGAATTAATCCCGGTGAAAATATGGTCACTGGGCTGCAACACTGCGATAAAATGAGGATAGCCGATGCAGACAGGTCTGCATCTAATATGGTCAAGAAAGCAAGACAGACATCCAGGAAGGTAGAAAAGAAGCTGAAAGACCTGCTGGAGTCCAAAGAAGGGCCACCATATGGAGCAGAAGAGTTTTAATTAACTGTAAGTAACAAATTTCAAAAGTTAAAGTCAATTTCCCGCAAACTCAAATTTTCAGTACATATGCCCCATTGTATTAGAAACTATGATAGATAAATGAATGAAATTTTAAGAGACTCTGCGTACCGTAACATAAAAAGCCACCCCTGGTACTACTTTCATTAATATTCTCCCATTAGGAAGTTCACAAAAAGTTTTCTGCAGAAAAAACTAAATATTTTTTGTTAATAAATTTAAAAAAGTATTTCTTAAAAACTATACAATGGATAAAGTAGATTTCAGTACAGTTGACTCTCTTAGCATCATGTAACATACAGTAAAAATATTAAGGTCCTGCATCAAATAGTTCTTTTTTTAAAAAATGAGTCAAATACTTGCCTAAATTAACATAGGTTAGGTAGGCAGGATGTGGTCCCCTCAACTTCTAAGGTCATCAGTCCCTTAGAACTTAGAACTACTTAAACCTAACTAACCTAAGGACATCACACACACCCATGCCCGAGGCAGGATTCGAACCTGCGACCGTGGCAGCAGCAGCGCGGTTCCGGACTCGAGCGCGTATAACCGCTCGGCCACAACGGCCGCCTACGCTACTGCTCTCGGTCGTTCAGTGAAGCCCGTCAGCCACTGCATTGTCTGTGATGAGCGGTAATGCCTGAAGTCTGATATTCTCGCCATACTCCTGACAATATTCAATTCCCTGACGTTTCTGAAATGGAATATCCCTTGCGTGTAGCTCCAACTACCACTCCGCATTCAAAGTCTGTTAATATTCGTGCGTCCACAATCACGTAAGAAACCTTTTCACGTGAATCAGTACAAACGACAGTTCCGCCAATGCAACCCCCTTTTGAACCCCGTGTACGCAATACTACCGCCATGTGTGTATCTGGATTTTTTTTTTTTTTTTTTTTTTTTTTTTTTTTTGTGATATGTTACAATACAGCATCACCGGTCTATTGCGGTCTAACTGTGTTGGTGAGGCAGTAAATTTATCCACAGGGCAGTGACTGCGTCACTGCAATTCACTTTGGAGGTGTGGCGGTGGGACTTGTAGTCCCGTACCACCCTCTGACGGTGACAGTACTACGTGTATCTGGATATCGCTATACCACGTCTATTGCCACTTCAGAGTAAATCGGCTGCGAGAGAACACTGGATCGACGTTGTAAGAAAATGCCGAAATTCTAATAACGACCTCCGGAGTCGGCGGTGAA
The DNA here is from genome assembly GCF_023864275.1 of Schistocerca cancellata. Classification (NCBI taxonomy): domain Eukaryota; kingdom Metazoa; phylum Arthropoda; class Insecta; order Orthoptera; family Acrididae; genus Schistocerca; species Schistocerca cancellata. The sequence goes on along the minus strand of NW_026047149.1, from coordinate 4,351,969 downwards.
AGAAGTTGAAGTTCATTTCGGGAAGAATTTAATTACGAGGGATAGAGGCAGCGGTACCAGCTCGGTCAAGCCATGGAATCGGGCGCTTCCTTTAATGAACTTGCAAAGGCCGCGACACACTGCGAGCTCGTAGCGATAGAGCGTCTTCACAGCTGGGACCCACGGCGTGGCCGCAGATTCAGTTCCTGCAGGCTTGTCTGCCGCCAATCGGTGCCTATCGCCCCTGTGTATGTGTAGCCACACGGTCAGTGGAGCAGTCCATGGTTTTAACCCTCTGAGTCCAACAATGTGAAAAGAAACACGATTTTAAAATTTATCACAAAACAAGCGGACCTGGCAATGCTTCGCAGTTGCTAAGTACGTATGGGATTTGCTTATACATCCTAAACTCCTCGTTCCCCTACCTACACTCTATGTCCATTTCTGAATGTTCAGTAGAATATAGTGTAAAAATTTGAAGTACATGCGTCAATATCTTTTCGAGATTTTTGGTAACGTCGTATCCCCTTTATACAGGGTGTTACAAGGTACGGACAAACTTGCAGGAAACGTTCCTCACACACAAATAACGAAAAGATGTTATGTGGACATGTGTCCAGGAACGCTTAATTTCCATGTTAGAGCTCATTTTAGTTTCGTCAGTATGTACTGTACTTCCTCGATTCACCGCCAGTTAGCCCAATTGAAGGAAGGTAATGTTGACTTCGGTGCTTGTGTTGACATGCGACTCATTGCTCTACAGTACTAGCATCAAGCACGTCAGTACGTAGCATCAACAGGTTAGTGTTCATCACGAACGTGGTTTTACAGTCAGTGCAATGTTTACAAATGCGGAGTTGGCAGATGCCCATTTGATGTACGGATTAGCACGGGGCAATAGCCGTGGCGCGGTACGTTTGTATCGAGACAGATTTCCAGAACGAAGGCGTCCCTACAGGAAGACGTTAGAAGCAACTGATCGGCGTCTTAGGGAGCACGGAACATTCCAGCCTATGACTCGCGACTGGGGAAGACCTAGAACGACGAGGACACCTGCAATGGACGAGGAAATTCTTCGTGCAGTTGACGATAACCCTAATGTCAGCGTCAGAGAAGTTGCTGCTGTACAAGGTAACGTTGACCACGTCACTGTATGGAGAGTGCTACGGGAGAACCAGTTGTTTCCGTACCGTGTACAGCGTGTGCAGGCACTATCAGCAGCTGATTGGCCTCCACGGGTACACTTCTGCGAATGGTTCATCCGACAATGTGTCAATCTTCATTTCGGTGCAAATGTTCTCTTTACGGATGAGGCTTCATTCCGACGTGATGAAATTGTAAATTTTCACAATCAACATGTGTGGGCTGACGACAATCCGCACGCAATTGTGCAATCACGTCATCAACACAGACTTTCTGCGAACGTTTGGGCAGACATTGTTGGTGATGTCTCGATTGGGCCCCACGTTCTTCCACCTACGCTCAATGGAGCACGTTATCACGATTTCATACGGGATACTCTACCTGTGCTGCTAGAACGTGTGCCTTTACAAGTACGACACAACATGTGGTTCATGCACGATGGAGCTCCTGTACATTTCAGTCGAAGCGTTCGTACGCTTCTCAATAACAGATTCGGTGACCGATGGATTGGTAGAGGCGGACCAATTCCGTGGCCTCCAAGCTCTCCTGACCTCAACCCTCCTGACTTTAATTTATGGGGGCATTTGAAAGCTCTCGTCTACGCAACCCCGGTACCAAATGTAGAGACTCTTCGTGCTCGTATTGTGGACGGCTGTGATACAATACGCCATTCTCCAGGGCTGCATCAGCGCATCAGGGATTCCGTGCGACGGAGGGTGGATGCATGTATGCTCGCTAACGGAGGACATTTTGAACATTTCCTGTAACAAAGTGTTTGAAGTCACGCTGGTACGTTCTGTTGGTGTGTGTTTCCATTCCATGATTAATGTGATTTGAAGAGAAGTAATAAAATGAGCTCTAACATGGAAAGTAAGCGTTTCCAGACGCTTGTCCACATAACATATTTTCTTTCTTTGTGTGTGGGGAATGATTCCTGAAAGTTTGGCCGTAGCTTTTTGTAACACCCTCTATATATATATATATATATATATATATATATATATATATATATATATATATATATATATATATATATATATATATATATATTAATTAGAACATAAACAGAACGTGATCATTACCTTTGTCGACTTCAAAAACGCGTACGACTCTATCGACCGCAAAACTCTCTTCCAAATTCTAGCAGAATACAAAGTAGACAACAAAACACGGGCTATCATAGAGCAAACTTTAACCAACACGACCTCCAAAGTAAAGTTCTGTGGGGAGCTATCAGAGCCCTTTGAAATTCGCACAAGGCGATGGCCTCTCACCTCTCCTTTTCAGGCTGGTGTTAGATAAGGTCATAAAAGAATGGGAAACATCACAACAGGGGATAACCTTAGGAAACCTACAGATTAAATGCCTGGCTTTTGCAGACGATTTGGCGATTGTCACGGAAGTTATAAAATAAACAAAAGACGCTACGTAAAAACTGCACGAAATAGCTCCCTAAACTGGACTACAGATTGCGTACGAAAAGACACAGTTTATGAGCACAAAGAAACTCATCTCTGAACACAAATTATGGTACGATTTACAAAACGGCGAACTTCAAATACCTCGGTGAAACACTACAAATGAGTGGACATAACAGAGATTCAAACGAAGAAACAAAGACTACGCTGGACAAGGCATACAAAGTAGTGTGGAATCATTACAACAAGAAGTCTATCTCACAAAAAGCCAAATTACGCCACTAGGACACGGTCGTGCTCCCCGAGGCACTGTATGCAGCAAAGACCACACTAATCCTAGGGCATACACGTATCAGACAACTAGAAAAAGTAGAATGGAAAATAGTTAGGAAAATATTTGGCGCAACTAACAACAACGGAATATGGATCGAGAAACCTACAGAGGAACTGTACAAACATACGGAGACAATCACAGAAAAGATTAGAAAACTCAGACTACAATTCTATGCACACCTACACAGAATGCCATCACACAGACTGACAAAACAGATCTTTGTCTGGGTAACCACTGGAAACAACAAATGGGTGGCAGAGGTAAAAAACGACGTGAACCAACTCAACATAACAGCGGACACAATAAACGACAGAATAAAATTCGGAAACATCATTAAGAAAAGTGAATTACGCGAGATACACTGTGACAAACGAACAGGCGTAAAATGGACCAAAGAACGCAAGCAAGATCACAGCCGGAAGATGAAAGAAATATGGGCAACCAAAAAGGCAATCAAAATGAAGCCGAAGACACAAAGCTGACAAGAACCAGGAACAGAAACACAGCGAGCGAATGAGGGAAATTTGGGCAGCGAGGAAGGCAGAAAAAGGAACTGGCCATGTAGTTTAGTCCAAATGCCCTCTTTAAGGGCAAAACACCAATAATATATATATATATATATATATATATATATATATATATATATAATATCACAGCTAGGCTGAAAGCCTCAAGGCAAACGTGGATAGAACAAACATGTACAAAGTGCAATATAAACAGCTGAAGGTCACAATTAAATTTCAAAATTTTAAAATATATTAACACAATCTGTTAAGGCAGAAGGCCGCAATGTTTTCGCTTAAGGGGAAATTTTGAGAATAAGGCTGAAGGGCCACAGCTTATTTTCCAAAAATTCAAAAAATACCTTAACCTTTAAGTTTTAAGTGGCCAAAAAAATCACTAAATGAAAGGGCAATGCAACGACAGTAACTAAATTTTACAATAAGGTTTTAAGCGGCTGAAGACCCACAAATGATTTTCCAAAAATTGGAAATGCCTTAGACCTTTACGTTTTAAGTGGCTGTAAGCGCACTAAATGAAAAGATAGCACAACAACAGTAACTTTCAACAAAATATCCACTTGCCAGAATTCAAACTTATACAGGCTGTCTAGTGGGACGCGAAATTGAAGCGTCACCCCTCCACCAGTGTCAGCCCAGTTTGCAGGTGAATATAGGTTTAATTTAGTTTTTTGTTTATGTACTTTTTGTAATATTTGTAAAGGTTGTGAATTGTCTAAAGTTTGTATTTATTTTTTATGTTTCATGTACGGAGAGGGCGGCGCAACGAACGGAGACAGCATCTTCACTGCCTGGACCAGAGAGAAAATTGCTGGCCACTATACGTCGCGGGTCGACAGCCAAAGAGCAACAGAAGATCCTCGAACCGAGTTGTTGCGTCGTGCTTCTAAAAACTGAAAAATTGAGATTTTTTTAGTGTTTTGTACAACAATGACGTCATAGAAAGTTTAATCATGTGTAAATGTTCAGTCCTATCTTGTCAACGCTCGGGTTCACGTCTATATGTAGGGAGATAATAAAGTAGTGTATACTACAAAAGTTTAAATATGTTTTCCGAGAATTTATTTATGAAGAATTACGTGAATGAATTAATAATCTATTTGACAAGATCATTAATTTTGACAACATTCATCGCGAGTTTGAGTCTTGAAAGTTTATTCAATGTGGTTCTAATATTTGTTAAATCAGATAACTTGCATTAATATAACTTCTGAGAAGAAACAAAACGACATCTAAATTGAGAAAAAGTTTGCGCAAACCAATAGGACTGAGTGACGAAATTCTGCGCATACGACTCAAATGATGATGTTTTACAGTTTCGTTCAAGAACCATTCTGAGACAATTTAAAAAGAATTTACATAATTTTGATGTGTGTTGTACCTGACGTAGGTGACGAAGTCTGCACATGGTCATATATCAAAAGAAAACCATTCATACAAAAGTATACGTCGTTACACTACAGCTGAAGGCCAATGTTTTACATAAAACATAATAAAAAAATTCTCTTTTAAAGCATTGGCAATAATAGATTACCAACAGATCATTAAACACCCATGAACAGGACAGTATAGACAACGGCACTCAGACGCCACCGTGGGGGGGGGGGGGGGGGTGAATAGGGATGGGCCCAACTACACTTGATAGGTCGGTAACCCAACCAAGAGACGGTACATGAACTCAAGCACCAGACTGTTGGGGACTTGATAATGTATTAAGCTGTCAAAACTACGAGTACACACCATGTTGGACAGCGACAACAGGTGAGGAAAGGACACTGCCTGAGGTTACGTTAGTGGCCAGGGCAGGTAACCGGAACACTAACGGCCACAAGGCAGAAAATTCCGCTGGTACACTTGAAATGTAGTGAAGCAATATACACTCCTGGAAATTGAAATAAGAACACCGTGAATTCATTGTCCCAGGCAGGGGAAACTTTATTGACACATTCCTGGGGTCAGATACATCACATGATCACACTGACAGAACCACAGGCACATGGACACAGGCAACAGAGCATGCACAATGTCGGCACTAGTACAGTGTATATCCACCTTTCGCAGCAATGCAGGCTGCTATTCTCCCATGGAGACGATCGTAGAGATGCTGGATGTAGTCCTGTGGAACGGCTTGCCATGCCATTTCCACCTGGCGCCTCACTTGGACCAGCGTTCGTGCTGGACGTGCAGACCGCGTGAGACGACGCTTCATCCAGTCCCAAACATGCTCAATGGGGGACAGATCCGGAGATCTTGCTGGCCAGGGTAGTTGACTTACACCTTCTAGAGCACGTTGGGTGGCACGGGATACATGCGGACGTGCATTGTCCTGTTGGAACAGCAAGTTCCCTTGCCGGTCTAGGAATGGTAGAACGATGGGTTCGATGACGGTTTGGATGTACCGTGCACTATTCAGTGTCCCCTCGACGATCACCAGTGGTGTACGGCCAGTGTAGGAGATCGCTCCCCACACCATGATGCCGGGTGTTGGCTCTGTGTGCCTCGGTCGTATGCAGTCCTGATTGTGGCGCTCACCTGCACGGCGCCAAACACGCATACGACCATCATTGGCACCAAGGCAGAAGCGACTCTCATCGCTGAAGACGACACGTCTCCATTCGTCCCTCCATTCACGCCTGTCGCGACACCACTGGAGGCGGGCTGCACGATGTTGGGGCGTGAGCGGAAGACGGCCTAACGGTGTGCGGGACCGTAGCCCAGCTTCATGGAGACGGTTGCGAATGGTCCTCGCCGATACCCCAGGAGCGACAGTGTCCCTAATTTGCTGGGAAGTGGCGGTGCGGTCCCCTACGGCACTGCGTAGGTTCCTACGGTCTTGGCGTGCATCCGTGCGTCGCTGCGGTCCGGTCCCAGGTCGACGGGCACGTGCACCTTCCGCCGACCACTGGCGACAACATCGATGTACTGTGGATACCTCACGCCCCACGTGTCGAGCAATTCGGCGGTACGTCCACCCGGCCTCCCGCATGCCCACTATACGCCCTCGCTCAAAGTCCGTCAACTGCACATACGGTTCACGTCCACGCTGTCGCGGCATGCTACCAGTGTTAAAGACTGCGATGGAGCTCCGTATGCCACGGCAAACTGGCTGACACTGACGGCGGCGGTGCACAAATGCTGCGCAGCTAGCGCCATCCGACGGCCAACACCGCGGTTCCTGGTGTGTCCGCTGTGCCGTGCGTGTGATCATTGCTTGTACAGCCCCCTCGCAGTGTCCAGAGCAAGTATGGTGGGTCTGACACACCGGTGTCAATGTGTTCTTTTTTCCATTTCCAGGAGTGTAGTTAGTTCCACCGCACGGTGGCTCGATTTCACCACTACAAACACTCCGTGATGCTTACAGGGAAACCTCCCCCAACAGCGAAGCACCAAAACGAACACGACATGAACGGACGTGGCTTGGGTACTTGGGACACCACTCAGCTTTGACGTCCTGGGTCAGTGAGCCACGAAGCTCGTAGCGATCGGACAACTCCACAAACTCTCCCACACTACGTAGGGACCGCCTGCAGACCCAGCCGACTGCACTGCACGGGCATGTCCTCCCTGGTCTGCAGAAACTGACCGACTGCCCGCACACCCCCTAGCCGGAAACTACCGGGTGATCAAAAAGTCTGTACAAATTTGGAAACTGCATAAATCATGAAATAATGTAGATAGAGAGGTACAAATTGACACACATGCTTGGAATGACATGGGGTTTTATGAGAACCAAAGAAATACAAATGTTCAAAAAATGTCCGACAGATGGCGCTTCATCTGATCAGAATAGCAATAATCAGCATAACAAAGTAAGACGAAGCAAAGATGATGTTCTTTACAGCAAAATGCTCAATATGTCCGCCATCGTTCCTCAACAATAGCTGTAGTCGAGGCATAATGTTGTGAACAGCACTGTAAAGCATGTCCGGAGTTATGGTGAGGAATTGGCGTCGGATGTTGTCTTTCAGCATCCCTAGAGATGTCGGTCGATCACGATACACTTGCGACTTCAGGTAACCCCACAGCCAATAATCGCACGGACTGGGGTCTGGGGACCTGGGAGGCCAAGCGTGACGAAAGTGGCGGCTGAGCACACGATCGTCACCAAACGACGCGCGCAAGATATCTTTCACGCGTCTAGCAATGTGGGGCGGAGCGCCATCCTGCATGAACATCGTACCTTCCAGCAGGTGTTTATCAGCCAGGCTGGGGATGATGCGATTCTGTAACATATCGGCGTACCTCTCACCCGTCACGGTAGCAGTTACAAAACCAGAATCACGCATTTCCTCGAAGAAAAAATGCCCGATAACGGTAGTTGTGGTAAATCCAACCCATACCGTAACTTTCTCGTCGTACAATGGAGTTTCCACGACAGGTCTAGCATTTTCGGTAGCCCAAAATGTGCGGTTGTGGACGTTGACAGACCCCCGGAGCGTGAAATGAGCTTCGTCGGTCCACAACACGTTACTCAACCAATCGTCATCTTCCGCCATCTTTTGAAACGCCCACACCGCAAATGCCCTCCGCTTCACTAAGTCGCCAGGTAACAGTTCACGATGCTGATGGATTTTCTACGGATAGCATCCGAGGGTACGCCTCAGCGCCAACCAAACAGTAGTGTAGGGAATGCCGGTGCGACTGCACGAGCGCTGCCTTCCCCGTGCACAGACGAACCCACTACATTTCATCCTGAACTGTATCAGCAGCATTATGCCTTGTGCTCGGTCGGCCACTACGGGGTCTATCGTCTAAACAACCCGTGGCTTCGAACTTCGAAATCATTCTCGCCACAGCTGCATTTTTCAACGGACATTTACCCGTTCGAATCTCCTTGCTATGGCGATAACAACGTAACGCTGAAATTCGCACATTCCCCATTCTGATAATACAGCTTCACTAAATGCTCCTTTTCAGGTAACGTCAACATGCTGCGACTGCTGGCGCTTCTGATTCTCTCTCTCATTACAGCTCCTTTTATACAAGATTGTCATGCGCAGTCACTGACGTTTTGCTTTCCACCGCCATCTGTCTGACATTTTGTGAATTTTTTTTTTTTTTGGTTCTAATAAAACCCCATGTCATTCCAAGCATGTGTGTCAATTTTTACCTCTCTATCTACATTATTGTGTGGTTTATTACGTTTTCAAATTTATACTGACTTTTTGATGAGCCGGTATATGCACAAGACCAAAGATGGTACACGGTGGAAATATCGATAGACATCGCTGCTGCGACACGTAGGAGGAGGAAGAACCACGACGTAACCGCAACAACGGCGGGAAGCGAACGCAGATAGACAGGCAAGTTGAAGGAAGTGCAGAGTTGGGAGTGAGCTAGAAATGGGCAAAACTGTTCTTTTCAGAGATCAGATCAGAACTGTTCACTCCCTGAAATGAATTAGCTCTTTTTCATGACTCACCACTCATTTACAATAGAAAATAAATGGAAGGCACATTGCATTGGTTAATTCCAGTACTATACCTGTATTTTGATCTTATTTGATCCTATTTTGAAGTAACAGATAATGAGGAAGAATTTTGTATTGTTTATTGAAATTTCCACGATATGACAAAGTTTTTGATTATTGATTTATTTTGCACTATCGTGGTTTTTTGGGTTATCTGAAAATGTTGTAACTTGAGATTTATATTAACAATATATTTGGCTACAATGTATTAAAATTTCATTAACCTCATACAAATACATCGCAAGCCATATATTTTTAAAGTGAACGTTTCCTTCCGAAGACGCCTAAAATCGCAAAATCCATACCAGAATAAGAAAAAAAAATATAAATTTGACTGTAAAACGAAAGTGCTGCATATAGCCTTACGCAGAATAAAACAAGGAAAATATTGGTGTATCACATTTTGCGATACGTTTATCGGTTCGCTCATAATTGAAGCGTAAATTCGAGTGTCCATAATAAAAATCCTATAGTAAGAGGAGTCGTCAGGAACCTAATCTGATCAGTTTAAACAAATAAAAATAAAATAAAAAGAAATGATGTATACATAACATAATAATGTAATATACATAGCGGTATTACTACGAACAACAATATCCAATAGGGACGAACTCTGATGCAGAGGCGCTGAGTCGAGCAGGTCGAGCCGCGAGCTGTATTACTGCGTGAGCTGAGACTGCAGAGGCCAGAGTGGCACCTGAGTCGCTTTGCTCGACGCTCTGGCTGGAGTCGAGACGGTGGGGTGAGCGTTGAGCGGGCGAGTTCCGAGGGTGGGGGGAGCAGTGAACGGCCTCCAGTCACCCACTTCGAGACAAATCGTCCGTTCTCTTACGGTCAGGTTGTTGCAAGTGGTTCTTATGTTCCCCACTAGGAGCCTCTCTGTCCTGTTGCTCGCATCAACTGCCCAGAGGGCAGGACGTGCGACTGAAACGATCGCCGACAGAGTGCGATGCGAAGTTAAGCTGCGCCAGACACTGCACGCGGCAGAGGACGCACAGAGACGGCACGGCATATGTGAAACACAAAATCCAATGGGGCACTGCACAATGCAGGCAGCCAAGGTAGAAGCAGGGCAGAGGCCGGCGCTGGCTGTGTTGTGTGGCGTGCACTGTGCTCTGACCAGCAGAGGCGCTGCTGATATACTCCGTCTCTCTCTCTCTCTCTCTCTCTCTCTGCCGTGGGAAACGTTTGGAGCTACCGTTCTTTTTTTCTGAATCACTGATTGTTCACTCTTTTGAAAGATTCAACTCTATGAATCAGTTCAAGAGCGCATCCCCCATCTCTAGAGTGAGCACGGCCGAGACTCTTTTCCCGAGGATGAGCGAGCAGTCGAGACGTGGCGCGCCACTCTCCGCCTTGGTCAGCGAGGCGTCCGCCAGCAGCTGTGGCCGCGTCGGCGGCGGCCGCTCACCAGCAAACGGGACCCCTGCTGTCCGCCGCCTCCGTGTTTGTTTTCGCTTCCCGTGCCGCCTGCAGCCAGAGGAGCGTGTTTATTTGGGGCTCTCGGAGCGGCTGTTTTCGTGTATACCGGAGTGGCGTATCGCTTACAGCCGTTATGAGCGGAGCCCGTCTAGAATGACCGCCGAGCTGGAAGGTCATTACCTGCCCGGCGCGGTCGGCCCACTAACAGGTCGCATTCCCGGTAAACGAACACCACGTGTGGCAGAAAGGGCGTCCGCTCGGATCTGGACCCACACCATCCCTCCCACCAGGAACGTGATACACTGACCCATTAAAACTGACACCGGCTCTTTAATTCTGAGTAATCGGCCACGAGCGGGACTAGGGGGAGTGAAGAACAATATCACGGACAAGACGAAGCACCGGAATTCACTTAGCTTAGAAATAGTTAGTAGGACTTACATTAGGAAATTAGTATTAGGAACCTGCAGCGAATAACATCTAGGCCTGCCCTGTGTCAGGGGCACGCCCATCGGGATTAGCTCGATGGACAAGGCAACAAAGTAGGTTTATATATATATATATATATATATATATATATATATATATATATTATATATATATATGTAGTGTTACAAAAAAGTACGGCCAAACTTTCAGGAAACATTCCTCACACACAAAGAAACAATATACACTCCTGGAAATTGAAATAAGAACACCATGAATTCATTGTCCCAGGAAGGGGAAACTTTATTGACACATTCCTGGGGTCAGATACATCATATGATCACACTGACAGAACCACAGGCACATAGACACAGGCAACAGAGCATGCACAATGTCGGCACTAGTACAGTGTATATCCACCTTTCGCAGCAATGCAGGCTGCTATTCTCCCATGGAGACGATCGTAGAGATGCTGGATGTAGTCCTGTGGAACGGCTTGCCATGCCATTTCCACCTGGCGCCTCAGTTGGACCAGCGTTCGTGCTGGACGTGCAGACCACGTGAGACGACGCTTCGTCCAGTCCCAAACATGCTCAATGGGGGACAGATCCGGAGATCTTGCTGGCCAGGGTAGTTGACTTACACCTTCTAGAGCACGTTGGGTGGCACGGGATACATGTGGACGTGCATTGTCCTGTAGGAACAGCAAGTTCCCTTGCCGGTGTAGGAATGGTAGAACGATGGGTTCGATGACGGTTTGGATGTACCGTGCACTATTCAGTGTCCCCTCGACGATCACCAGTGGTGTACGGCCAGTGTAGGAGATCGCTCCCCACACCATGATGCCAGGTGTTGGCCCTGTGTGCCTCGGTCGTATGCAGTCCTGATTGTGGCGCTCACCTGCACGGCGCCAAACACGCATACGACCATCATTGGCACCGAGGCAGAAGCGACTCTCATCGCTGAAGACGACACGTCTCCATTCGTCCCTCCATTCACGCCTGTCGCGACACCACTGGAGGCGGGCTGCACGATGTTGGGGCGTGAGCGGAAGACGGCCTAACGGTGTGCGGGAACGTAGCCCAGCTTCATGGAGACGGTTGCGAATGGTCCTCGCCGATACCCCAGGAGCAACAGTGTCCCTAATTTGCTGGGAAGTGGCGGTGCGGTCCCCTACGGCACTGCGTAGGATCCTACGGTCTTGGCGTGCATCTGTGCGTCGCTGCGGTCCGGTCCCAGGTCGACGGGCACGTGCACCTTCCGCCGACCACTGGCGACAACATCGATGTACTGTGGAGACCTCACGCCCCACGTGTTGAGCAATTCGGCGGTACGTCCACCCGGCCTCCCGCATGCCCACTATACGCCCTCGCTCAAAGTCCGTCAACTGCACATACGGTTCACGTCCACGCTGTCGCGGCATGCTACCAGTGTTAAAGACTGCGATGGAGCTCCGTATGCCACGGCAAACTGGCTGACACTGACGGCGGCGGTGCACAAATGCTGCGCAGGTAGCGCCATTCGACAGCCAACACCGCAGTTCCTGGTGTGTCCGCTGTGCCGTGCGTGTGATCATTGCTTGTACAGCCCTCTCGCAGTGTCCGGAGCAAGTATGGTGGGTCTGACACACCGGTGTCAATGTGTTCTTTTTTCCATTTCCAGGAGTGTATGTTATGTGGACATGTGTCCAGAAACGCTTACTTTCCATGTTGGAGCTCATTTAATTTCTTCCCTTCAAATCACATTAGTCATGGAATGGAAACACACAGCAACAGAACGTACCACCGTGACTACAAACACTTTGTTACAGGAAATGTCCAAAATGTCCTCCGTTAGCGAGGATACGTGCATCCACCCTGCGTCGCATGGAATCCCTGATGCGCTGACGCAGCCCTGGAGAATGGCGTATTGTATCACAGCCGTCCACAATACGAGCACGAAGAGTCTCTACATTTGGTACCGGGGATGCGTAGACGAGAGCTTTCAAATGCCCCCATAAATGAAAGTCGAGAGGGTTGAGGTCAGGAGAGCGTGGAGGCCACGGAATTGGTCCGCCTCTACCAATCGTTCGGTCGCCGAATCTGTTGTTGACAAGCGTACGAACACTTCGACTGAAATGTGCAGGAGCTCCATTGTGCTTGACCCACATGTTGTTTCGTACTTGTAAAGGCTCATGTTCTAGCAGCACAGGTAGAGTATCCCGTATGAAATCATGATAGCGTGCTCCATTGAGAATAGGTGGACGAAACTAAAATGAGCTCTAACATGGAAATTAAGCGTTTCCGGACACATGTCCACATCTTTCCTTTATTTGTGTGTGAGGAATGTTTCCTGAAAGTTTGGCCGCACCTTTTTGTAACACCCTGTACATATCTCTTGACACAATTGTGACGCTGCAGGCAGATCTAATATACTAAATACTAATACTTGTAGCAATTTAGCTGCCCATTGTAATTAGAGTATAGCTGCAGCTCACAATCAATTAAATAACAGTTAGCTGCAAGTCATATTTAACAAACTTACAAACTAAGACCCACTAATCATATAAGGAAGTGGGTTATGCTGTATAATTATTATTGTTTTAAATACAAAATTTTTAAAAAAAAACCACGATGTATTTCCGTCTCAGTTGTAACACGTTTTCTTTAATTTTTTGCTATTAATCGCCTAAAAACTCCAGCATATCAATTTGACATAGAAGCAGTGCCAAAATTTTTGGATTTTAAGTAGAACTGTCTTCAAAAACGAGTGCAATTTATTCTTAAAATTTTAACTCATTTCAAACACTGACATGGGGAGGCCACGGCGTTGGGATCACAGATTTACTTCAAACTTTGTACATCTTTACTAAGCCATTAAAACGACATAATGTGCAAGTTATCAGTTTAATAAAGCACGGTTGCAAAATAGTAGCACGAATTCTTTACAGACAAATGAAAAACTGGTAGATGACGACCTTGGGGAAGATCAGTTTGGATTCCGTAGAAATGTTGGAACACGTGAGGCAATACTGACCCTACGACTTATCTTAGAAAATAGATTAAGGAAAGGTAAACCTACGTTTGTAGCATTTTTAGACTTAGAGAAAGGTTTTGACAATGTTGACTGGAATACTCTCTTTCAAATTCTAAAGGTGGCAGGGGTAAAATACAGGGAGCGAGAGGCTATTTACAATTTGTACAGAAACCAGATGGCAGTTATAAAAGTCGAGGGGCATGAATGGGAAGCAGTGGTTGGGAAGGGAGTGAGACAGGGTTGTAGCCTATCCCCGATGTTATTCAATCTGTATATTGAGCAAGCAGTGAAGGAAACGAAAGAAAAATACGGAGTAGGAATTAAAATCCATGCAGACGAACTAAAAACTTTGAGGTTCGGCGATGACATTATAATTGTGTCAGAGATAGCAAAGAACCTGGAAGAGCAGTTGAATGGAATGGACAGTGTCTTGAAAGGAGGATATAAGATGAACATCAACAAAAGCAAAACGAGGATAATGGAATGTAGTCGAATTAAATCCGGTGATGCTGCGGGAATGGAAATGAGATGGTTAAAGCAGGAAATGAGTTCTGCTATTTTGGGAGCAAAATAACTGATTACGGTCGAAGTGGAGAGGGTACAAAATGTAGACTAGCTATGGCAAGGGAAGCGTTTCTAACAAAGAGAAATTTGTTAACATCGAGCATACATTTGTGTGTCAGTAAGTCTTTTCTGAAAGTATTTCTATGGAATGTAGCCATGTATGGAAGTGAAACGTGGACTTTAAAGAGTTTACACAACAAGAGAATAGAAGCTCTCGAAATCTGGTGCTACAAAATAATGGTGAAGATTAGATGGATAGATCACGTAAGTAATGAGGAGTTAATGAATGAATTTAGGAGAAGAGAAATTTGTGGCACATCTTGACTAGAAGAAGGGATCGTTTGGTAGCACATGTTCTGAGGCATCAAGGGATCTCCAATTTAGCATTGGAGGGCAGCGTGGAGGGTAAAAATCGTAGAGGAAGACCAAGAGATGAATACACTAAGCAGATTCAGAAGGATGTAGGGTGCAGTAGGTACTGGGAGATGAAGAAGCTTGCACAGGATAGAGTAGCATGGAGAGCTGCATCGAACCAGTCTCTGGACTGAAGACCACAACAACAACAATGTGTAAGTAACAAGGCGCACTACTTTGACAATTCCGACAAAATCGCAAAATAAATTTTTTACTCACCTGTTATCTAAAAAATGTGTGTGAGAAGGAACTGGATGTAACAAATCGTGGTGGTCATGCGTTTAGTGTTAGAGCTTTACAACAGGGTTGTCGACGATGTGGAGGTTCGAATCCTAACAAACACTTAAGCATTAATCTACATTTTTTTCATCACTGGTCACGTTATTTAATTTATATGACATTTGAGGGGTAATATCACTGTTCTATATTAACTTGGCAGAAAATCCTAAGAAATTTAGGTCTTATGTCAATGCGGGAGGTGGATCAAAACAAAATGTCCAGACACTCTGTGACCAAAATGGCACTGAAACAGAGGATGACATGCTAAAGGCCGAAATACTAAATGTCTTTTTCCAAAGCTGTTTCACAGTGGAAGACTGCACTGTAGTTCCTTCTCTAGATTGTCGCACAGATGACAAAATGGTAGATATCGAAATAGATGACAGAGGGATAGAGAAACAATTAAAATCGCTCAAAAGAGGAAAGGCCGCTGGGCCTGATGGGATACCAGTTCGATTTTACACAGAATACGCGAAGGAACTTGCCCCCCTTCTTCCAGCGATGTACCGTAGGTCTGTAGAAGAGCGTAGCGTTCCAAATGATGGAAAAGGGCACAGGTCATCCCCGTTTTCAAGAAGGGACGTCGAACAGATGTGCAGAACTGTAGACCTATATCTCTAACGTCGATCAGTTGTAGAATTTTGGAACATGTATTATGTTAGAGTATAATGACTTTTCTGGAGACTAGAAAGCTACTCTGTAGGAATCAGCACGGGTTTCGAAAAAGACGGTCGTGTGAAACCCAGCTCGCGCTATTCGTCCACGAGACTCAGAGGGCCATAGACACGGGTTCACAGGTAGATGCCGTGTTTCTTGACTTCCGCAAGGCGTCCAATATAGTTCCCCACAGTCGTTTAATGAACAGAGTAAGAGCATATGGACTATCAGACCAATTGTGTGATTGGATTGAAGAGTTGCTAGATAACAGAACGCAGCATCTCAATGGAGAGAAGTCTTCCGAAGTAAGAGTGATTTCAGGTGTGCCGCAGGGGAGTGTCGTAGGACCGTTGCTATGCACAATATACATAAATGACCTTGTGGATAACATCGGAAGTTCACTGAGGCTTTTTGCAGATGATGCTGTGGTGTATCGAGAGGTTGTAACAATGGAAAATTGTATTGAAATGCAGGAGGATCTGCAGCGAATTGACGCATGGTGCAGTGAATGGCAATTGAATCTCAATGTAGACAAGTGTAATGTGCTGAGAATATATAGAAAGAAAGATCCCTTATCATTTAGCTACAATATAGCAGGTCAGCAACTGGAAGCAGTTAATTCCATAAATTATCTGGGATTACACATTAAGAGTGATTTAAAATGGAATGATCATATAAAGTTGATCGTCGGTAAAGCAGATGCCAGACAGATTCATTGGAAGAATCCTAAGGAAATGCAATCAATAAACAAAGGAAGTAGCTTACAGTACGCTTGTTAGCCCACTGCTCGAATACTGCTCAGCAGTGTGGGATCCGTACCAGATAGGTTTGATAGAAGAGATAGAGAAGATCCAACGGAGAGCAGCGCGCTTCGTTACAGGATCATTTAGTAATCGCGAAAGCGTTACGGAGATGATAAACTCCAGTGGAAGACTCTGCAGGAGAGACGCTCAGTAGCTCGGTACGGGCTTTTGTTGAAGTTACCTTGACTGAAGAGTCAAGCAGTATATTGCTCCCTCCTACGTATATCTCGCGAAGAGACCATGAGGATAAAATCAGAGAGATTAGAGCCCACACAGAGGCATACCGACAATCCTTCTTTCGACGAACAATACGAGACTGGAATAGAAGGAAGAACCGATAGAGGTACTCGAAGTACCCTCCGCCACACACCGCCAGGTGGATTGCAGAGTATGGATGTAGATGGACCACCAATTCCTCGAGTCCTATCAACAAAGCTTTGTAAACGCCCAAAATCAAGAGGCATATCGATGACAACTAAACCTACATCAAACTTCTGTATGGATCTAGCATTAGCTGAAAACTGAAGGATCATCTCCAGTCTGGTTTTAACTAGTGTACAGCCTTTTATATTGGTACTGGTCTTACCAGTTCCCACAAGAATTATTTTTAAACGATATATTTAAAGAAATCGTGTTTCAGTATTTTGGGAAAGAGCATCAGTTCGTGACT
Organism: Schistocerca cancellata; assembly: GCF_023864275.1. Lineage (NCBI taxonomy): Eukaryota > Metazoa > Arthropoda > Insecta > Orthoptera > Acrididae > Schistocerca > Schistocerca cancellata. The sequence continues at coordinate 4,334,854 of NW_026047149.1, read as the reverse complement.
TAAAGTTTCGGAAGCAGTTGGCAGCACTGAGTGCCACTAGTACACTTTAGTCCATTTCGCGGTCATACTCCTGCGTGTGTACATATTTTTGGCGCGAAAAAGTATTGACTTACACATTGCCTCCAGCACTGGCCAGCAATGCTGGCGTACATGTCGCTGTAGTGGTGTGTCCGCAACGTTGCCTCCACAATGTTGCTGGGCTATATTGCCGGCAATATAAAATTGTTATGGCCCGTGTAAATTGCATTAAGGAAATTTCGTGTAACTTCCTCGCGTATACAGTGGAAAAGAAGGCTACATGATTAAATTCGTTGGTGGTTTGTAGGTGCAGAGATTGCCAAAGTCAGTGTATAGAGCACCCAGCTCTGGCAGTAATCCGCCTGGGCATCAAATAGATCTCAGCTGTGATGTGCTACTTTTTCTCATATTGTCAGTGAGGTTCATGTAATAAGTAATTAATATCATGCTTCACTCCTCCATTATTTTATTATTATTATTTCTTTTTCTTTACTTTCTCAGACTGTTAAGTCTGGTTAAAAATGGAACGTGACGCGGACCTTGATCAAGCGTGACTTCCTTGTAACTGTATGGTATATGTTATATTGCATTTAGGAACTTTCGGGTAATTGAACATGTATCAATAATTACAGATTTTTGTAGTTGTATATATATGTTTGGATGTAGCTGTATTGCATTGATGTACTGGTGAATATTGTGAGGTATGACTCCTGTAGTTGATAGTATAATTGGGATAATGTCGACTTTATCCTGATGCCACATGTCCTTGACTTCCTCAGCCAGTTGGATGTATTTTTCAATTTTTTCTCCTGTTTTCTTCTGTATATTTGTTGTGTTGGGTATGGATATTTCAATTAGTTGTGTTAATTTCTTCTTTTTATTGGTGAGTATGATGTCAGGTTTGTTATGTGGTGTTGTTTTATCTGTTATAATCGTTCTGTTCCAGTATAATTTGTATTCATCATTCTCCAGTACATTTTGTGGTGCATACTTGTATGTGGGAACGTGTTGTTTTATTAGTTTATGTTTTATGGCAAGTTGTTGATGTATTATTTTTGCTACATTGTCATGTCTTCTGGGGTATTCTGTATTTGCTAGTATTGTACATCCGCTTGTGATGTGATCTACTGTTTCTATTTGTTGTTTGCAAAGTCTGCATTTATCTGTTGTGGTATTGGGATCTTTAATAATATGCTTGCTGTAATATCTGGTGTTTATTGTTTGATCCTGTATTGCGATCATGAATCCTTCCCTCTCACTGTATATATTGCCTTTTCTTAGCCATGTGTTGGATGCGTCTTGATCGATGTGTGGCTGTGTTAGATGATACGGGTGCTTGCCGTGTTGTGTTTTCTTTTTCCAATTTACTTTCTTTGTATCTGTTGATGTTATGTGATCTAAAGGGTTGTAGAAGTGGTTATGAAATTGCAATGGTGTAGCTGATGTATTTATGTGAGTGATTGCTTTGTGTATTTTGCTAGTTTCTGCTCGTTCTAGAAAGAATTTTCTTAATTTGTCTACCTGTCCATAATGTAGGTTTTTTATATCTATAAATCCCCTTCCACCTTCCTTTCTGCTTAATGTGAATCTTTCTGTTGCTGAATGTATGTGATGTATTCTATATTTGTGGCATTGTGATCGTGTAAGTGTATTGAGTGCTTCTAGGTCTGTGTCACTCCATTTCACTACTCCAAATGAGTAGGTCAATACTGGTATAGCATAAGTATTTATAGCTTTTGTCTTGTTTCTTGCTGTCAATTCTGTTTTCAGTATTTTTGTTAGTCTTTGTCTATATTTTTCTTTTAGTTCTTCTTTAATATTTGTATTATCTATTCCTATTTTTTGTCTGTATCCTAGGTATTTATAGGCATCTGTTTTTTCCATCGCTTCTATGCAGTCGCTGTGGTTATCCAATATGTAATCTTCTTGTTTAGTGTGTTTGCCCTTGACTATGCTATTTTTCTTACATTTGTCTGTTCCAAAAGCCATATTTATATCATTGTTGAATACTTCTGTTATCTTTAGTAATTGGTTGAGTTGTTGATTTGTTGCTGCCAGTAGTTTTAGATCATCCATGTATAGCAAATGTGTGATTTTGTGTGGGTATGTTCCAGTAATATTGTATCCATAATTTGTATTATTTATGGATACAATACATTATTATTATTATTATTATTGACTTTTTTTTCTCAGACTTAAGTCTGGTTAAAAATGGAACGTGACGCGGACCTCGGTCAAGCGTGACTTCCTTGTAACTGTATGGTATATGTTATATTGCATTTAGGAACTTTCGGTAATTGAACATGTATCAATAATTACAGATTTTTGTAGTTGTATATATATGTTTGGATGTAGCTGTATTGCATTGATGTACTGGTGAATATTGTGAGGTATGACTCCTGTAGTTGATAGTACAATTGGGATAATGTCGACTTTTTCCTGATGCCACATGTCCTTGACTTCCTCAGCCAGTTGGATGTATTTTTCAATTTTTTCTCCTGTTTTCTTCTGTATATTTGTTGTGTTGGGTATGGATATTTCAATTAGTTGTGTTAATTTCTTCTTTTTATTGGTGAGTATGATGTCAGGTTTGTTATGTGGTGTTGTTTTATCTGTTATAATCGTTCTGTTCCAGTATAATTTGTATTCATCATTCTCCAGGACATTTTGTGGTGTGTACTTGTATGTGGGAACGTGTTGTTTTATTAGTTTATGTTTTATGGCAAGTTGTTGATGTATTATTTTTGCTACGTTGTCATGTCTTCTGGGGTATTCTGTATTTGCTAGTATTGTACATCCGCTTGTGATGTGATCTACTGTTTCTATTTGTTGTTTGCAAAGTCTGCATTTATCTGTTGTGGTATTGGGATCTTTAATAATATGCTTGCTGTAATATCTGGTGTTTATTGTTTGATCCTGTATTGCGATCATGAATCCTTCCGTCTCACTGTATATATTGCCGTTTCTTAGCCATGTGTTGGATGCGTCTTGATCTATGTGTGGCTGTGTTAGATGATATGGGTGCTTGCCGTGTAGTGTTTTCTTTTTCCAATTTACTTTCTTTGTATCTGTTGATGTTATGTGATCTAAAGGGTTGTAGAAGTGGTTATGAAATTGCAATGGTGTAGCTGATGTATTTATATGAGTGATTGCTTTGTGTATTTTGCTAGTTTCTGCTCGTTCTAGAAAGAATTTTCTTAAATTGTCTACCTGTCCATAATGTAGGTTTTTTATATCTATAAATCCCCTTCCACCTTCCTTTCTGCTTAATGTGAATCTTTCTGTTGCTGAATGTATGTGATGTATTCTATATTTGTGGCATTGTGATCGTGTAAGTGTATTGAGTGCTTCTAGGTCTGTGTCACTCCATTTCACTACTCCAAATGAGTAGGTCAATACTGGTATAGCATAAGTATTTATAGCTTTTGTCTTGTTTCTTGCTGTCAATTCTGTTTTCAGTATTTTTGTTAGTCTTTGTCTATATTTTTCTTTTAGTTCTTCTTTAACATTTGTATTATCTATTCCTATTTTTTGTCTGTACCCTAGATATTTATAGGCATCTGTTTTTTCCATCGCTTCTATGCAGTCGCTGTGGTTATCCAATATGTAATCTTCTTGTTTAGTGTGTTTGCCCTTGACTATGCTGTTTTTCTTACATTTGTCTGTTCCAAAAGCCATATTTATATCATTGCTGAATACTTCTGTTATCTTTAGTAATTGGTTGAGTTGTTGATTTGTTGCTGCCAGTAGTTTTAGATCATCCATGTATAGCAAATGTGTGATTTTGTGTGGGTATGTTCCAGTAATATTGTATCGATAATTTGTATTATTTAGCATGTTGGATAGTGGGTTCAGAGCAAGACAGAACCAGAAAGGACTTAATGAGTCTCCTTGGTATATTCCACGCTTAATCTGTATTGGCTGTGATGTGATGTTATCTGAATTTGTTTGGATATTAAGTGTGGTTTTCCAGTTTTTCATTACTGTGTTTAGAAACTGTATCAATTTAGGATCTACTTTGTATATTTCCAATATCTGTAGTAACCATGAATGGGGTACACTATCAAAGGCTTTTTGGTAATCAATGTATACGTAGTGTAGGGACCTTTGTTTAGTTTTCGCTTGATATGTCACTTCTGTATCTATTATCAGTTGCTCTTTACATCCTCGTGCTCCTTTGCAGCAGCCTTTTTGTTCTTCATTTATAATTTTGTTCTGTGTTGTATGTGTCATTAATTTCTGTGTGATGACTGAAGTTAATATTTTGTATATTGTTGGTAGGCATGTTATGGGGCGATATTTAGCTGGGTTTGCTGTGTCTGCTTGATCTTTAGGTTTCAGATAGGTTATTCCATGTGCAAGTGTATCAGGAAATGTGTATGGGTCTGCAATGTAACTGTTAAATAATTTAGTTAGATGTGAATGTGTTGAGGTGAACTTCTTTAGCCAGATTTTTTCTATTTTATCATTTCCAGGGGCTTTCCAATTGTGTGTAGAATTAATTGCTCGGGTGACTTCATGTTGCAAAATTATCACTTCAGGCATTTGTGGTATCATCTTGTATGTGTCTGTTTCTGCTTGTATCCACCGTGCATGCCTGTTATGTTGTACCGGGTTTGACCATATGCTGCTCCAGAAGTGTTCCATGTCTGTTATGTTTGGTGGATTGTCTATTTTAATGTGTGTGTTATCCATTGTTTGGTAAAATCTCTTTTGGTTTGTGTTGAATGTTTGGTTTTGTTTCCTTCTATTTTCACTTTTTTTGTATCTTCTAAGTCGTTTGGCCAATGCTTGCAATTTCTGCTTTTTTTCATCTAATTGCTCTATTGCTTCTTGTTGTGAGATTTTACCTAACCTTTTTCGTTTTTTGTCTGATATTTCATTTCTTATAAATTGTGTTAGCTGTCCGATGTCTTTTCTCAGTTTTTCTATTCTGATCTGTAGCCTGTGTTGCCATGCTGGTTTTGTGGGTTTCTTCTGTGTGTTGGTTTGTTCTGATCTCTGCCTAGTGTGTATATTTAGTGTAGTGAGTGCTCCTATATAAACCAGTAGTTGTAGCTCTTCCATAGTTGTGTTTTCATTTATTTTGTTGTGTATGATTGTGTTGATAGTTTTTATTGTTGTTTCGACTTGTGGGTTATTTGGCGGTCTATGCAGAAATGGTCTAATGTCTGTATTTGTGTCATTGTATTCTATATATGTCAGCTGAAATTTCTCTTCTATGTCTAACACATGTGTCTCTTCGTGTTCTATTTGTGCTTGTTCTGGTGGCTGTCTTAAGATTTCGTTTTCCTCTGATTGTTTAATTGATGCGTGTTGGTCTTTGTTTGTTTGCTCTGGGATGTTTGAGTCCATTACTGTGTTTTCTTCTTCTGATTGCACATTATTTTGTTCCAGTATTTGTTGTACTTGTTGTTTGATGTTTTCTAATTCTGACTGGGGTATCCTGTTATTTTTGATTATTACACGGATCTGATCAGCTAGTCGTTGTTCTGTTAAAAATTTTAATTCCGGGTATCTGGTAATAAATGTTGTGTATACTTGTGATCTGTATCCAGTTGTGTTGGTTCCTAGGTTTGTTGCTTGGTAATAACAGAACATGAGGTGTCGATTGACTTCATCTGACCATCTCATCCTCTGTCTTTGTTTTCCTTCTAGGGTGGTTGCAGGAAGCATATCCTGCAAAACACCTCTATTTGGATTTAAATCATTTTCCAGTTGGCTAGCAGTGTCGTTACCATTGTGGGCGGGCATAGGGTTCAAGCGTCGTCCCCGACCATGACGGCGCTTGTCCGAGGCTTCTTTAGTTCTGTCCTGAACCAACTAATCACACTAAAAGGGGGGTTAGCCCTATCAGTGGTTTGTTCTTTTCGTCGCCTTTTACGACTGGCAGAACATACCGGAGGCCTATTCTTTTCCCGGGCCTCCACGGGGATTATTATTATTATTATTATTATTATTATTATTATTATTATTATTATTATTGTTACAGTTATTATTATTATTATTATTATTATTATTATTATTATTATTATTATTTTCGATTATTCCCATTTAAAGAGAGCGTTTGAACTTTAAATCCTTCATGATGATTGATTACGGTTTTTCTGAGCCGAAATTTTCTTCATGTGTTCACTGTGTTGTTTCTTTCGCTCCGCTGTCAATTTGCCTGGTCTCTTCTGTGTTGTGGTGTCAAATGTATGTTTTTTGATGATTTTCCTGAATTCAGTTCCATTTTCTGCATCGTTTACTGTTATGTGTGCCTGTTTGAGGTCCTCTCCAACTTCTTTTATCCATTTTGTTTTTCCCCTGCCTGAGTTGATGACTTTAAGAATTCGCTGTGAAATTCTGTTTTCATTCATCCTGTGGATATGTCCGTAGAACTGCATTCTTCTTTTCCTTATTGTATCCGTAACCTTGTCTGTGTGTTTATATAATTCTGATGTTGGTCTCTTCTTCCAGATTCCTTGCTCTTGTATCGGACCAATAATTTTCCTGAGAATTTTCCTTTCTTGTTTCTCTATTTCTTTGATATTAGTTTTCCCACCTATTTGTGTTGTTTCAGATGCATACAGTGCCTCCGGAAGTACGACAGTGTTGTAGTGCCTCAATTTTGCGTTAATGGATATGGATTTTTTGTTATAATAGTTCCACGTGAGTTCATATGCTTTCTGTAGTTTTTTTACTCTTTCCTCATTGGCCTTTAGGTTAATCCCTGATGGCTGGATGATTTCTCCCAGGTACTTAAAATGTGGTACTTGTACGATTTTCCCATTGGATGTCACAATAGGCAATTTGTCTTGCGGCACTCTTCCTATATACTGGGTTTTCTCATACGAGATTTGCAGGCCAGTTCTTCGTGCAATTTCGTGTAATTATTATTATTATTATTATTAATGCTAATTATTATTATTGTGATTGTTATGTAATTTTTTCTATGTGTTATTCCTGGTCAGATGTAAGAGACGGCCTTACGGTCAGGCTACATAAGCGATAAATAAACAAATAAATAAGCCTGTCGACTCACGTAAATCTTTGGAAATCATTATTAACAAAGACACATCCACTGAAAGCGAAGTTTAAAGAGAAGCACTTACCAATGTAGACAAGCAACCAAACTGCTAAACAGTATTTTATGTGGCTCACAAATTAGATTAAAAACGAAGCGTAGGATATTTAAAACTATTATAGGAAGTACAGCACTAAAATGGAAAATAGTTCGAAGAATTATGAAGTTACTTCAACATAATGGGATTTTGGATGAGATGAGATTAAAAAATGAACACATATGTCAGAGAATGAACCAGGGTACCACTAATTGATACAGTTGAAGCAAAACGACTGAGCTGGTATGGGCACGTGTGCTATTTGGCAGAGGAGAAGCTGGCCTCTGTAGCCGAGCGGTTCTAGGCGCTTCAGGCCGGAACCGCGCTGCTGCTACGGTCGCAGGTTCGAATCCTGCCTCGGGTATGGATGTGTGTGATGTCCTTAGGTTAGTTAGGCTTAAGTAGATCTAAGTTCTAGTGGACTGATGAGCTCAGATGTCAAGTCCCATAGTGCTTAGAGCCATTTCTGAGCAGAGGACAGGCGGCTTAAGGAGATGGAGTGGATTCCCACTGACAGAAGAACAACAAGAAATCCGCAAACAACATGAGAATAAGCAGTCGGAAGAGCTATGTCAGAGAGGAATTTGCATGTAGAAGATTGTAAAGATCGGAGGCTTCGGAAGCCAGGTTGCGAGAAACAACTATCACATTATATTAAATGACAATTAAAAAAGGAATAAACTGCAAATGAAGTGGATGTAAAAAATGAATCTCCCTCATATGGTTCCTACTCTCTATACATGTCTGTCTGTGTGTGTGTGTGTGTGTGTGTGTGTGTGTGTGTGTGTGGAGGGGGGGGGGGGGGTTGGTCAGCGAGCTAAAATGGCTGCGAGAGTAAACAATACCACTGGCTGTGTATGTATCACGGTCAGTGATTCGCGTTGCGAATACAAAAGGGCGTAACTGGCTAGTGGGAAATTCACCGTGAACCGCTGCGGTTTCATTTGCGTGCCTGTGACAACAGTGTCTGGAACAACAACAACACTCACTCAATGCAGCGGCCTCATTCAAACTCACCAGCACTCGGCAAAGGAAGAACAAACACCGCACCATGCTCGGAAAATGGGAGCTACTACTTAATGATTATTTGGAAAGTATATTCTCCGAGACCCCATCAGTATACACTGTGTTCCAGAAGGAATTGGCCGGCCGGAGTGGCCGAGTGGTTAAAGGCGCTACAGTCTGGAACCGCACGACCGCTACGGTCGCAGGTTCGAATCCTGCCTCGGGCATGGATGTGTGTGATGTCCTTAGGTTAGGTAGGTTTAAGTAGTTCTAAGTTCTAGGGGACTGATGACCACAGCAGTTAAGTCCCATAGTGCTCAGAGCCATTTTAACCATTTGAACCAGAAGGAATCGAAAGTGTTTTTAATGATGGACGCTATAGGTCAATCTTAATAAAAACAATTTGAAGATAAAACCGATTCAGTTGCATTTATTTATTTATTTACAAGCACAGCCGCTTTCACAGCATTTTAGTTGTATCATCAGGTGTAATCTGCACAAAATAATAGATAAAAACTTATGTAAGGCTAGAAAATAACTAAAACGAAAAGGTATGCAGGGTGAACATAATCAGGAAATGAAGTCCTGTTCTGTTCAAAAAAGAGTATGGGATGACCCAACATACACAATCAGCAATTTTTCGCTATGTAGAGGACGCAAGTTGTAAAACGCAAGGGATACCAAAAGAAAAAGCCAAATAACATTGCCGTGGGCGGAGCTTGAGTAGTACGCATTTCTGCCACTAGGAGTGCATAGCACAACTCACAGCAGTTCAGTGCCGCCGGTGTTGACTTGGCTTGTTCTGTTCATCTGCGGTAATTGTTTTTGGTAGCGCTGTTTTAAACTTTTTTCGCTTTCTACAGTCGCAAGTTGAAGTGAACAACGTGCAGCTGTTAAATTTTGTTTTCTACTCGAGGAAAATGCTGCTGAAACTGTTTCAATGTTGCAAACATCTTACCAAGATGACACTACGGGAAAAAATCAAGTGTACAAGAGGTTTGCTCAATTTAAAAATGGCGAGATGGCGACTGATGTCAAACCTCGTTCTGGACATCCACCAACTGCCCGAATCGAGCCGGCCGAAGTGGACACGCGGTTCTGGCGCTGCAGTCTGGAACCGCGAGACCGCTGCGGTCGCAGGTTCGAATCCTGCCTCGGGCATGAATGTGTGTATTGTCCTTAGGTTAGTTAGGTTTAACTAGTTCTAAGTTCTAGGGGACTAATGACCTCAGCAGTTGAGTTCCATAGTGCTCAGAGCCATTTGAACCATTTTGCCCGAATCGACGAAAGTACTGAAAACATTCGAGAGCTTGTGTTCATATCCTGTCGACAGGCAGTTGATCAACTGTCAGACCTTAGTGGGTTACCTTGGAGCTCGATTTTAATATTCAAAATGTTCAAATATGTGTGAATTCTTATGGGACAACTGCTAAGGTCATCAGTCCCTAAGCTTACACACTAATTAACCTAAATTATCCTAAGGCCAACCCCCACCCCCCCCCCACCCCCCCCCACCCCACACGCCCCCCCCACCCCCCCCCCCACCCCCCCCACACACCCACCCCCCAACACACACCCCCCCCCACACCCCTCCCCCACACCCCCACACACACCCCCACACACACACACACACACACACCCCCACACACACACACACACACCCCACACCCCCCCCCACACCCCCTCCCCCACACATACACCCCCCACACACACACACACACCACCCCCCCACACACACCCCCCCACCCCACCCACCCCCCCACACACACACACCCCCACACACACACCCCCACACCCCCCCCACAGCCCCCCCCCCACCCCCCCCCATCTGGCAGGTGAAGTACTACTACCGTTAGTTCAACGGGTACTGGCGCTTGTGGTCAATAGAATTTAGTAGTATTCTACTTATCAGATAGTTTGTTAGCAGGAAGTTCTAATTTCAGCTTTTGTCCTTTCTAGGTATCACATACTATGTGCTATTTTATAAATGAAGTCCGCTACACAGCGAAAAACTGATGAGTATGAACGCTCTTTTTTGGTCAGAATATAACTTGATTTTATTGTTCCTGACGATGCACCTACAATCCTGCGAAACTGGTCGTGATTATAAATGTAATACTTACAGCTGAAGTGGTTTTATCTTTAAAAAAATGGCTCTGAGCACTATGGGACTTAATATCTGAGGTCATTAGTCCCCTAGAACTTAGAACTATTTAAACCTAACTAACCTAAGGACATCACATACATCTAAGCCCGAGGCAGGATTCGAACCTGCGACTATAGCAGCAGCATGGTTCCAGACTGAAGTGCCGAGAACCGCTCGACCACAGCGGCCGGCTTTTTATCTTCAAAATGATATACCCGAACTGTCGTTGCCCTGTATACGAAGCCTTTTGTCTAATAAAACACGGCATGTAACGTATGTGCAACATTTACTACTTACACTTATTATCTGGTTACATATATGTTTCCATTTCGCTTGTTGGTACTACAGTTGCTATTGTCTTATTTACTGACTATCGATTTTGTTTGGACGTTTAAATTGTGCTTGAGTTTATATGATTGAATTTTGAGCTGTGATGTTCTTTTGTTGGCCAGCACTAGTGTAGACCCAAGCCCCGAATCTTTACAACATGAAGCATCGTGCATAAAATAGCTTCAAACGTTTTATAAACTTTACAGACGAGTTACTGTGCTAAATACTTATCATTGAGGTTGTGAAATCGAAGGCACAATTTTTTCACGCATCTCAATGTTTATAACCTCGTATCTCTTGAACTATGTCTGGTACAGTAAGACAATTTTTTTTTTCCTTTATTGTATTTCAATGCCCCATCTGGGACGAAAGACATTACAAGTAGACATATACAACAATATAAAGAAGAAAACATGGCGGAACATAGAAAAAAAGGCGAAACAAAAGAGAAGAAAGCATACAAAAAGCAGCGACTGTAAAACGGAGGTTGTGAAGGCATTGCTAATTACGCATATAAAATTTTTTTCGTGATTTTCTTTAGATTTCTATTCTTTTTCTTTTGTTCATATGGGCATTTCTAATTGTTATTATGTAACATTCTACTTTGGTTTTTAAATGTAAAGATGTAATTGTGATTATTTCGTTTGCTAATGGATAAGTATGATTCTTGCTTTGTACCTACGGTAAAGTTTGTAAAGTCCACTTTTGGAATATTATTGATTGTGAAAAATGCAGTCAATAACATTTATAAAGATTTATGTAATTTACGATAACGATATACGTAACATCTATAGACAGGGGACAGCGATGGTGATATCGATAGTCGAACTGTTGTTGCGTAGTAGACGGGATGGTGGATGGCGTGTCTGTGAAGCGTGCGCGGGAAAATAGTACTGTGTTTTATGAAAAGCATACGTAATTGTATGGGCAGTGATACCGAACTATCAGATTGTTAATTCTCTTTACCACTGCGGTATGTAATGCCATCGCCGGCGAACTTTAAGAGCAAATAAAGCAGACTGTGGAAGTGCCGCTAACATTACTTTGTTGTGGCCGACACGAACTGTGCTTTTATGCGAATGAACTTTGATGGTATTGGTTATGGATGGTGGAACTGTCGTATATCACATTCTATCAAGCCGTGAAAGTGAAGGCTTTAATTAACTGTGCAATATAAATGACTTTCAGTGACGTTGTCGACGTTTGAAATAAGAGAACAGAGTGGACATTGTTTACGGTGTGCTTCACACACAATAACAATTCTATGGACTGTGTATTTGTGGCTAACACTATATGAAAGTGACGAGCTGTGTAATTATGGACGATAGCGTCACGGACAGTGCATAAAGTGTAAAAACGAGTGATGTCTACGTCATGTACTTTGATAGAGAGGACATGTCAACAACGTTCGTATACTGGCGTGTTGTGGTTTGTTAATCACCACGGGGTTAATGATACAGCTGTGCCGGAACTTTATTTGCGTTTGGCCGGAGAAGATTAACCAGCGGAGCTGCCTCTGCCTGTATGCAGCTCTCATCATCGTAACCCGCTGACATCGTGCTGCCCAACGCAACGCTTCGTATGCAACAAAAAGTTAAGGGATTTCGCCGAACGCTATCCCCTGATCTAGAAACTTTCTTTCTCTATTAAAACTATAAGAATTACAGACTCTGTTTAATTAAATTCTTTGTTTAGTTTGTTTTCTGTCTGCTAACGAAAATAAAATTACAATCAGTGAATTAAAAGTTGCCTGGTAGTCATTGTTGAAACTCCTGGAAATTGAAATAAGAACACCGTGAATTCATTGTCCCAGGAAGGGGAAACTTTATTGACACATTCCTGGGGTCAGATACATCACATGATCACACTGACAGAACCACAGGCACATAGACACAGGCAACAGAGCATGCACAATGTCGGCACTAGTACAGTGTATATCCACCTTTCGCAGCAATGCAGGCTGCTATTCTCCCATGGAGACGATCGTAGAGATGCTGGATGTAGTCCTGTGGAACGGCTTGCCATGCCATTTCCACCTGGCGCCTCAGTTGGACCAGCGTTCGTGCTGGACGTGCAGACCGCGTGAGACGACGCTTCATCCAGTCCCAAACATGCTCAATGGGGGACAGATCCGGAGATCTTGCTGGCCAGGGTAGTTGACTTACACCTTCTAGAGCACGTTGGGTGGCACGGGATACATGCGGACGTGCATTGTCCTGTTGGAACAGCAAGTTCCCTTGCCGGTCTAGGAATGGTAGAACGATGGGTTCGATGACGGTTTGGATGTACCGTGCACTATTCAGTGTCCCCTCGACGATCACCAGTGGTGTACGGCCAGTGTAGGAGATCGCTCCCCACACCATGATGCCGGGTGTTGGCCCTGTGTGCCTCGGTCGTATGCAGTCCTGATTGTGGCGCTCACCTGCACGGCGCCAAACACGCATACGACCATCATTGGCACCAAGGCAGAAGCGACTCTCATCGCTGAAGACGACACGTCTCCATTCGTCCCTCCATTCACGCCTGTCGCGACACCACTGGAGGCGGGCTGCACGATGTTGGGGCGTGAGCGGAAGACGGCCTAACGGTGTGCGGGACCGTAGCCCAGCTTCATGGAGACGGTTGCGAATGGTCCTCGCCGATACCCCAGGAGCAACAGTGTCCCTAATTTGCTGGGAAGTGGCGGTGCGGTCCCCTACGGCACTGCGTAGGATCCTACGGTCTTGGCGTGCATCCGTGCGTCGCTGCGGTCCGGTCCCAGGTCGACGGGCACGTGCACCTTCCGCCGACCACTGGCGACAACATCGATGTACTGTGGAGACCTCACGCCCCACGTGTTGAGCAATTCGGCGGTACGTCCACCCGGCCTCCCGCATGCCCACTATACGCCCTCGCTCAAAGTCCGTCAACTGCACATACGGTTCACGTCCACGCAGTCGCGGCATGCTACCAATGTTAAAGACTGCGATGGAGCTCCGTATGCCACGGCAAACTGGCTGACACTGACGGCGGCGGTGCACAAATGCTGCGCAGCTAGCGCCATTCGACGGCCAACACCGCGGTTCCTGGTGTGTCCGCTGTGCCGTGCGTGTGATCATTGCTTGTACAGCCCTCTCGCAGTGTCCGGAGCAAGTATGGTGGGTCTGACACACCGGTGTCAATGTGTTCTTTTTTCCATTTCCAGAAGTGTATAAACTTTTCCCTCTCATTAGCACTAATTCTCCTTGCATGTCAAAATTATTGTAGTTATTTTATGTATTGTTATGAGACTAGATATATGACAGTGATTAATCAGAGTATTTTGTTGCGAAATATGGCTTCGCGCGAAAATTACGGCGACCACCATAATTGCTTGCATTCTGACCAATAACGTAAAAGCTCCTATTCCCATATTGGTGCATTTCCTGGCGTGAGCGTGAATTATAAATGTTAGCCGTCAAATCACGTAGGGACTGTTAACCCAGTAATAAAAGTTTTTGATATTGTATTGCTACGAGTCGTAGTATTAGGAGACACTGGTTATACTCAAAAGTGGGTAGACGTATGGTGAAACCCCCCCAGTGTTCATGCGATTATTAACAGTATTGTGTGTGATCCACAAAATTTTGTCACTTTTTCTAATTCCTTTCAGGTATTGTCTTAGATGTCTTTGAAGTTCCAGAGAATATGTACACAATTTTGTCGGTTCAGGTAAATTTCAGAGCAGTTTCTCGTGAATATTAGAGTTTTCAGTTCATAAACAAAGTGGGATCGTGACTAATTGAGAAGTATAACAAAGAGTGTGGATTTCCAACTAGAATTTTGGATGACTTCACAGTTCAAATTTTGATAATTATTTATTATTTGAGGTCATCACAAGGTAAAAATCGAAAAAGAATTTTACAAAAAACACGTACTGTAAGAATTAAAAGGCACCAGGTAAAGTACGGCTGAAGCATAAAAGATCACAGAAAGATTAAAACAGCCACGTGACAGATGGCATAGCATGGAACAAACGTGGAATTTACACAGGTCAAACACACAAAACCACATCACTTGATGACAATGTGTAATGGTACTGAACACAACACTAACACAGCACACTTGATAATGAATAAAAAGCTGGGAAGGTTCTGTCAGCGGTGAGGGACAAGGGAGAAGGGAGAAGGGAAAAGGAGGTGAGAAGGAGCAGGAGAGAGAAAGGTGGAAGAGGTGGAGGGCGCGCCAAAGCGGGAGGGGCAGGGAGGGAAGGGACAGGAGAGGAAAACAGCCGAGGAGGGGGTGCAGGGACTTGGGGCGGAAAGGAGGAAAATCCACTCTGAGAGAAGGAGGGGAGAGTAAAAGGGGGCCCTGGGGATGGGTGGGGGAGAGGCAACAAGGCCAGGCTACAGTTGGTAGGAAGGGTAGATGTCACAGTGAAGTTCAACATCCAGGAGGGGGAGGTGCTGTAAATTGCCCTGATGAAGGCGATGGACAGATACAGCAATAGAGGTGCAGCATAGGGTTGGGGATGGAGAGGAAAGACAAAACCATAGGGTGGGGGGATCAAGCCTCCAGACAGTGTAAAGGATGTAGAGATGTTGGAGGAAAAGGAGGATGTGGGGGAAGGGGATGAGGTCATACAGGAGTGGTGTGAGGGAATGGAGGCAGATATAGAATGCAGGGCTGTGCATGTGGCTTTCTAGGATTTGGAGGGCCTTATAAAAGTGGAGGGGAGGGGGGGGGGCGAGGTCTAGGCAATGCTGGCATAGCACAGGATTCAGTCATATAAACTCCAGCACAATTTCAACGTCCAAACAAAATCGATAGTCAATAAATATGACAATAGCAACTGGAGTACCAACAAGTGGATGAGGGATTTGTAGGTGTGGAGGATGGTGGAACCATGCAATCCCCATGTCTGGCCAGACAGGAGTGTCAGGAGGCGGAGGTGGGAATGGGCTTTTTGGTGGATGGTCAGGAGATGAGGGGTCCAGGTGAGGTGATGCTTCAGGGTGAGGCTAAGGTATCTCAGGTTGAGGGGGAACTAGATGGGACGACCATAGACGGTTAGGTAGAAATCATGGACACAGAAGGAGTGGGTGGTGCAGCCTATGATGATTGCCTGGGTTTTGGATGGGTTGATAGAAAGGAACCACTGGTTACATCAAGTGTTGAACTGGTCAAGGTGTGTAGGAGATAGAGGAGAGGGAAATGATGGAGCCCTGGGGGATGCCAGCAGTGGGATAAAAGATATGGGAGTTGGTGTCGTGGAGGGTGACATAGGAAGGATGGTGTGAGAGGAAGGATGTGACCAGATGGACAAAATTGATAGGCAGGGCATGGGTTTGGAGATTAAAGAGGAGACAAGGATGCCATACATGGTCACGGCAGAACAACAGGAATCAAGTTGGAGGGAAAGAAGGTGGATGAGGTTAAGGAGTTGGTCTTCAGCGGAAAAGGAGGGTCAGAAGCCACCCTGGGTATGGGGGGGGGAGGTGGTGTTGACGGAGGTGGTGATGCATACGATGGGAGACGATGGATTTGAAGACACAGTAACAAAATTTTGGAGGCACACTTATATGTGGACACTGTCTACAAAACTTGTTGAGAATAGAGTTAGTAGCACAGAAGTAATAAATTAAAACCTGACACCTGAAGTTGAAATTTTAGTGCACAAACAGTGGAAACGTGATAAGCGGTAAATGTTTTTCCTCTCATTGCTTTGTGGAGGGTGTCAGGGAGAAAAAGTCTCGTGGCTCTTTGAAATTATGTGTAAAGTTTGTTGAAAGTCGCAAAGTGCTCTCATTCTCAAATACTGGATGAATATAGTTGGGGTAATTTGGCCATAGTGAGTTGCGCTCCTAAAGGGTGTGTGATTGAACTTGAGACAAACAAAAATCTCGAAAACAACCCATCGCACGAAAAAAAAAGTTCTAGGTGAAATGTTAATATTAAAAAAGGGGACATTTATGTGTGCTATGACTGGCCATCTTCTAACCAATCCCCCTGCGTGATCGGGGTCAACTTTGTATTTTCAAATGGAAACCCACTGAGGCATAGCGCCTCTACATCGTTCGTATTCTGATGGGACTTTATAGAAGTGATCAGATGTGCAGAGTGAGTCACGCAAAGGACAGGTGGCGTCAGATGTTGTTGTGTATGTAGTTTCTGTGTGATCCGATAGAAGTTACTAGCTGACAGACACTGTTTGGGCTGTAGTCAAAATACTGTCAGTTTCATTTCCGGTTCTGTTTATTTAATTTTCTAATTGTTTGTCAAGTACTACTAAAATTGAACTCAGTTGTGAGAGTGAATAAAGGTTTGGAGTGAAATACTTTTTTTTTATAAAGTTTTTGTGCTATACAGTGAAGTGATTGGTCACGTGAGGAATGTTCCTGAATGATGTGTGTGTTAGTCATTCGCACAGGCGAATTTGTTATAGAGTATTTAGTTTCCATCCTCTGTTATGCCAGTCCCACCTGGATAACCGCCCCCCCCCCCAACTTCTATAAGTTCATCCAGATACTCGAGCACCATGCACTCCGCCTCGCCTTCCGTATATGCCTCTTGTCCTATATGCAGATCTTCTTTCACGTGATTCATTTCCCCCATCTGCTCCTTTTCCTCGAACATATCCACATCGTCTACACCTCCCACCAGCTTGATCCCCCCTCATCCTCTGGTTGCTCCTCTCAACCCCTGCCCTCTGCCACACCTTCACTGTTGTGTCCCCCCTACCCCTCACCTCTACACCCTTCATCTCTTTCTCCAAGTTGGCTAACGTCGACTCCCCCTCCTGGATAATGCCCTCTCTCCCTCCATTTATCCCTCCTATCAACTCTGATCCTTGCCTCTCCCTCCTTTCCACAGTCTCCATCCCCCCTTCCATCCTGTTTTTTCCCCACCTACCCTCTCTCTGCCTCCCTTCTCTCCCCTGAGTTCCTTTTTTCCCCTCCCCTCCACTGCCTTTCTCACTCATTCTTGCGTCCACCCAGCCCGCCCCCCCCCCCTTTGCTAAGTCCCCTCCCTCCATCGGCTCCCCCTTTTTTATTCTCCTCTCCGGCCCCCTCATAGGTCCAGGTTCTCCCCCCCCCCCTATCTGCCGCCATGTCACCTGTATAGTGCTGTTTTAAGAGAGTGTTCAGTGTTGTGAATCCCCTGTCGGTGTTGCAAACAGCCGCCATACTGTCGCTAGTTGTTTTTTTATCTCGCGCAAACAGAAACCAGACTGTCGCTGTGTTTTTTAATTGTGCCTGTCTACTTCTTGTATGTATTCATCTGCATCGTCACTGCGGTGGTTTTATATTTTAAATTCCACAACTTTCCGCCATTTTACAGTTTTTTTACAATGTCGCCGTTTTATCGCCTGTTTTTCTTGTTCGTTTCAATTCTCATTATGTTTTTTAACTTTTCTGTAGCCTGTGGAGCAGCATATTACGCTGCTGCAGCCAATTGAAATCCAATAAAGAACTTGGGTTGGGTTATGTTGCTTTGGGGAAGGAGACCAAACAGCGAGGTCATCGGTCTCATCGGATTAGGGAAGGATGGGGAAGGAAGTCGGCTGTGCCCTTTCAAAGGAACCATCCCGGCATTTGCGTGGAGCGATTTGAGGAAATCACGGGGAAACCTAAATCAGGACAACCGGACGCGGGATCCAATAAAGAAAAAAAAAGATTATTTACTAGGTTTATGGTACTGAGGAAGCGAGATTATTATTTCCGTAAAGTAGCTTTGTTAACAGTGTCATGTTACGGTAATTTGCTATTCTGATTCAGTTGATTGGTTCTGTGTAGATGCGCGGGATTGAACGGGCTTCATGTTCCTTTCCGACTGGTTGTGATGTTTCTCTGCCAATCACAAACTACCAATATCGCGCATTGTTTTGGGAACTAGAAACTTCTTTTGTGTAGAGAGAGAAGAGTCGGGCTTGGATTTCATAGTGATGATAGGTGCTCCACTGAAAATGATTAATATTGTGATATTTCGGTACCAAACGTTTGAGAAGTCCGTAAAGTGTGGAAGGAACTTCGATTCAAAGCACGGTGTGAAATTCGGAACTTTTAGTGACATTTTAAATAATTAGAGTCTGCGTGGCGTGTTGCTTACTCCCGCATGTGAACGTTTTTTTACGTGAGACTGGTTATAGCAACAGTGAGCGAGCAATTCTAAAAGAAACAATCCATGTGTAAACTTTCGGTGAAGGATTACCATAAATTGGCTACTGTTATGAATTATGTGTGCGTGTGGACTTTTCAACCTTCATATCTACATCTACATGGTTACTCTGAAATTGACATTTAATTGCCTGACAGAGGGTTCATAGAACCATCTTCATACTACTTCTCTACCATTCCACTCTCGAACGGCGCATGGGAAAAAGGAACACCTAAATCTTTCCCTTCGAGCTCTGATTTCTCTTATTTTATTATGATGATCATTTCTCCCTACGTAGGTGGGTGTCAACAAAACATTTTCACATTTGGAAGAGAAAACTGGTGATTGAAATTTCTTAAATAGATCTCGTCGCATAGAAGACCGCCTTTTTTTCAGTGACTGCGACGTCGACTCGCGATAACACGAAACGAGCTGCCCTTCTTTGCACATTTTCCGTGTCCTCCGTCAATCCTACCTGGTAAGGATCCCATACCGCACAGCAATATTCCAGCAATTGTAATGTAGGCTGTCTCTTTAGTGGGTTTGTCACATCTTGTAAGTGTTCTGCCAACAATGCGCAGTCTTTGTTTCGCCTTCCCCACAATATTATTGGTCTTTCCAATTTAATTTGCTCGTAATTGTAATTCCTAGGTATTTACTCCAACTGACAGTCCTTAGATTTGTGCGATTTATCGTATACCCCCCCAAAAAATTGGATTTCTTTTAGTACCCACGTGGATGACCTCATACTTTTCTTTGTTTAGTGCCAATTGCAACTTTTCGCAGCGAACAGAAATTCTCTCTAGATCATTTTGTAATTCAGGGTGTATACATGGACGAGGAAAAAAAAATTCCCGGATTTTTCCCGGATTTCCCGGTTAAAAATACATTTTCTCCCGGATGAAAATACACTTTTTCCGTGTTAAGTAACAGTATAATTTTCCTCAAAACCTTCAATGGCCATGGAAAAGCCACTTTAGAAAATGAAACTCAGGGGAAAAAACACCTTTTGGGAAGATGTCTGATGTGCAGCAATGTGTACATTGCATATTTCGTATTACGAAAGTATAAATTCGAACTCCACCAAACAACGCATGTTACTTTCCGAAGGACTGAGATCGAGATTGCGATGTGCTTTTGTACGCCAGTTGTAGCTCATGTCACATGATCTCGCTAGCCGATGACAGCGGATGTTCAGAGCATAGGACACGTGTTGTAGTCAGCCAATAGCAACATCACTTAAGTAGCGCGAAGACACAAATAGAGAAAGTTAATGGTTTAAATTAATATACATAGTAATGCTACAAGAAAAAAAGCTTTTACGTATAATATTGGTCTCTAAGATTAATAAGCTGCAAGATAAGCTATGCTTTGACATGTAATGTTTACCTTTTTTGCTCATGTTGCACTTTAAGATACAGCACACAAATGTGCCAGTAAAATTTTTAACAGTGACATAAATGTCTGATCTTCTGGGCTCGAAAATATGCTAAATGGTCGCCCTCAAAGGTTTGATTTTTGGATGAGAGTCAAACGCCCAGTGATTTAAGAAATTCATTGGACATTCGCGCACAGAGTTCATCTGGCGTAAAAGGAAATTTACTTTGAAAGTAACGCTTTCCGAACAACCATTCGGAATATTTTCCCGCGACCTGTTAGAAATAGATTTGTTTCAGCAGTTTCCAGAAAGCGCCAGATAACAGGCATCGCCACACTTGCGCAGCTACGATGATGCAGGAAACATTAAAAGATCTTACATTATGTCATAAAAGAAACAAGACATTAGAGGATACTACAAGAGCATAGGAATTTTGTGAACTATACTGAAATGCGTCATTCAGCTTAAAGTGCACATTCGTATGTCCAGATTCAGACGTAAATTTTCTTGGAGTACCAAGACTGTATTATCTCTTCTTTGGTTCTTTATTAAGGCATAATGCCATACGTGCTAGAAGATGAAAACGTGAACTTGAAATGCAGCGAACAGTTGAAACTAGCCAATAGTGTGGAATTAAACACTTAGTTTCAAATAAATTGACTGCCTCAGCAGAAAATATTAAGAAAAGTCAAATTTCCTTAACAAACCGACAAAAATAACTTCATTGTTCTGCACGGCAATTAAAGCTTGACTGTCAGAAAGGCGGAGAGAAAATAAAATCTGAAACTAATTACATATTTGAGCCTTCCGTAATTATGTGAATGTATTTTACTTCACTTGATAGCTTCTGGCCACAGAAATCCGTTTTGTTTTCATTTGACGTGAGAGCAATAAACGAAGAGGAAATAGAAAAATCACTTAACGTAAACACGGGCCACGTGCATTCAAGTTCTAAGGCCTCCGATTTTTTTTCTCCGGACTGGAAAGAGAGAGAAACATGCGCATTGTTCTAAAATGAGGCCGCGTTCATTGTCAATACATCCCAGAGATGGCAGCACCATACGGCAGATGGAATTTAACCGCCAGCGGCGAGAATGAGAACTGCTTTAAATACTTAAAATGGCGACGTTTTCCCTACTTGAATCATTCGTTTTCTGAATTTGCGTGGTGTGAAACCAATTGAAATTCATTGACAGTTGAAGGAGACATGTGGTGATGGAGTTATGGATGTGTCGAAAGTGCGTTCATGTGTGCGACAGTTTAATGAAGGCAGAACATCGTGTGACAACAAACTGAAACAACCTCGGGCTCGCACAAGCCGGTCTGACGACACGATCGAGAAAGTGGAGAGAATTGTTTTGGGGGATCGCCGAATGACTGTTGAACAGATCGCCTCCAGAGTTGGCATTTATGTGGGTTCTGTGGACACAGTCCCGCATGACGACCTGAAAATGCGAAAAGTGTCATCCAGGTGGGTGCCACGAATGCTGACGGACGACCACACGGCTGCCCGTGTGGTACGTTGCCGAGGAACGACAGCATGAATGGGACTTTCTATTCGTCGGTTGTGACAATGGATGAGACGTGGATGCCATTTTTCAATCCAGAAACAAAGCGCCAGTCAGCTCAATGGAAGCACACAGATTCACCGCCACCAAAAAAATTTCGGGTAACCGCCAGTGCTGAAAAAATGATGGTGTCCATGTTCTGGGACAGCGAGGGTGTAATCCTTACCCATTGCGTTCCAAAGGGCACTACGGTAACAGGTGCATCCTATGAAAATGTTTTGAAGAACAAATTCCTTCCTGCACTGCAACAAAAACGTCCGGGAAGGGCTGCGCGTGTGCCGTTCACCGAGACAACGCACCCGCACATCGAGCTAATGTTACGCAACAGTTTCTTCGTGATAACAATTTTGAAGTGATTCCTCGTGCTTCCTACTCACCTGACCTGGCTCCTAGTGACTTTTGGCTTTTTCCAACAATGAAAGACACTCTCCGTGGCCGCACATTCACCAGCCGTGCTGCCTATTGCCTCAGCGATTTTCCAGTGGTCAAAACAGACTCTTAAAGAAGCCTTCGCCGCTGCCATGGAATCGTGGCGTCAGCGTTGTGAAAAATGTGTACGTCTGCAGGGCGATTACGTCGAGAAGTAACGCCAGTTTCATCGATTTCGGGTGAGTAGTTAATTAGAAAAAAAATCGGAGGCCTTAGAACTTGAATGCACCTCGTAGAGACTACCACCTCTGCACTACAACTCAGACTGTCGGATCTACGATATTTCCGAATCGGGCCAAATATTAGGTAGTGGCGCTCCCCCTCCATCTAGCGTTTGAGGTAGGGTGCCAAAAATGTAAGAAATCGACTTTTCAAAAATATCTTCATTTTCTAGCGCACATCTTTCTGAAGAACCTGATACATAAAACGTATGTTCGAGGGAACGTAAGACACGTTATTTGGTCTTATGTGTGCCAAAGTGCAGTGCCATGCCTCTTCACACAGCATTCTCCCTTCGCACGTCTCTGTATTTCGCTCTGTGGAATTCAAACATGTAATATTTTGTAATGGGTGCCATCAAACTACATTCATGGCAGTGGAAATTAAAATGTCCTGTGGTGCCTCTCCTGCTCCCAGTCGGCCAGTTTGACATCCTGCTCCTCTTTAAAAAATTCTCGCCATTACTACTGGATGGGATTATTTGTAACTGGCAGAACAAGAACTCTTCAGGAAAATTTGCAGTCTTTACTGCGTATTAGCTAATAACTTTGTGTTTAGTAACGCACAAAATTAAATATAGGATACACATACGAGTAAAGACAAGAGAGAAGCAAGACACATTCCTTCAATGCTTAGGTCCTAGCTTTTTTTTTCTCTCTAATGTTTCCACAGTTTTATATGGTGTACTTTCCATTCTGGGAAAGAATCTATTACCTCACAAAGTTCGTCAACGTTTTGCTACATGAAAAACGAAATGTCATTGTCTAATACTAGAAAAGCTGTTAATACTAATAGTACCCAAGACTGGTGTGGTTTCTCGATCTGATTACGTGTATTTTGTCACTGCTAGACAAAACGAAATAGGCCTGCCTAATATTGCAGCAATTGTTACACACGCCAAATAAACGAGACTGATTTGGCATAAATGTTCATTTTTATAACACGACGGAATATAAATCACGAAGTACCAATGTCGAATACCTATTAGGCCTACTACAACCAAATCGTTTTATGTTAGGAAATAGTTTCACATTTCATACATATACTCTATCTTCTGAAGCATGAGATCGAGAAGTAGTAGTACCAAATTTTTGTATAAATTTGGAATCGCCACATTCTTCCGTAATTTGTGAGAGTCCCCGTTTCTTCTCGTTCCTCGTTCTAACAATCAATCTTGCTATCACTAATTCTGTAACTATTCCTGCCAGTGTCAAAACTTATTCTCTGGTTAACGTCACTAACCCTGCCACTATCATCGGTTTAGTTATCCCGCATTTATTCTCAGATTAGGCGTTATTACGCGTTCGTACAACGCGTTTTCCGCGCTACTCCCAGAATAGAACTTTAGCGGCTGCTACCCGGGCGTAAGGTGTCAGGCAAATCCAACACCTTCCATGAAAACCCTGACATGACAGGGCAATCCAGTAGTATGTCACATAGCTCCGAATAAACCAAAGTAATACGAGTAACGAGTGAGCAAACGGAATACCACAGACTAACACAAGAATGCCTAAATGCATGTCATACCTTCCCACTGTGAGACAGACGCAGTTCCGAGGGGAGAAACGAGAACACAAGCCGAGAGCAGAACCGTGTTAAGCTGGAAGGCCCTACGATAAGGGACGGACACCCACGTCGCCAGCTAACCACCAGGACCACCCCCCCAGCCCATATTAAAAGCTAGAGCCCTCCAGAAGAACAGTACAGATCTTACGATAACACTAAAAGTGCCACCCCAGCCGCAAGTGTTAACGTGAGACTTTTTCGCGTCTCTGTTGCGTTGCAAACTTTAAACATTGCCCCACCACGAAAAGTATAACGTTTCTCATTGGATAGACAAAATTTTTGTAGGCGGAGCTTAAGTTTAACATTGAGACCCTGATTGGTCAGATGAAAACACAGCCAGATAGTTTTTTTAAACCAACTTCGGTAAATTGTAGTAAGGAGAAGTTAGAGAAGAGTTGTTTCTGAGACGGCGCGCTGTATGGAGCTGCGCCAGCCGCTGCCCCCTGACGAACACCGACAAGGTAATGAAGGCACGTGATGCCGCATTTTTGAGCGCATAAGGCTTCACTCAGAACTGCAGAAGTCTCATCTGTTACATCCCCTTTTTATGTAATACTAGTGTGGATCGTCAATTGAAGCTCATTGTATTCACATTTGCTATGTAAGTTAAAATCTGAAACACGATGATTTTTTTGTTATAGAATTATTGAGAAGCCACATCAGCCACTGCAGTTTACGACAAGTTAGATAAGCAATTAAACATAATTGAGGGTCACTGCAGACCATTTTGATAGTTTTCTCTTTTGTGAAACTTAATTTAAACCCAGATTATAGATGTGATATGGCATAGGTCATCCTTCGATCCATTGTAGAACTTGGAAACCCATTCAGGGAATATTCGTTCACATTTTTGTTGAATGCAGTTGGTTTTTATCATCCTGTATTAAAACATTTCCTTTTATCAATAGTGCAATTTATAAACAATGTTTTGGGAGTAGAATAAAATTTCCAATGGTAAACTTAACTGCTTTTTCGACGTTATTTTACCAGCTCACTAAAAATAGGAAAGCCTTTGACCCCTTCCACTAAATTTAGTTAGTATTAAGATTCTTTTACAGGGAGTGCAGTGGAGCTGACGCTGAAATCATTAAGTATTTGGTTATATCATCGCTAATCTCACTGAACTCTTCTGAACTCTACATGTCATGTGTGGTCTGGCGTCTCCTTACCAGCAGCAGATCCCAGGTTCAAACTAGTGAATTCCCTGAAAAACACGCTCAGAGCGACGTTGCGCGAAAGTGGTAGGGAGACACGACTTAGAACAAACAGACACGACGCAGAATGTTAGACGGGGACTATGTAACTGACCCTTAGTAGCGTAGTGGTCTGGCCAAAAATTTGTCAAAATTTCATTTTCTTGGATACATGGAGGAGACAATAGGCAATTTTTGTTGCCTGTTACTCCTGTTAGTTGTTTATTTCCACTCTGGTAGTCTGAATCTATGGAATTCGCTAGTAGTCATAACAACGCCGATCACTTGCAAACTGAGTCAACCACGTACACAGCGACTGGCATTCACCCGTTCGGCTTTATTCCGCTCAGCTCGTAGATACCCGTCCCCTTTCGTCTGCGGGAAAGTTTTTTTATTTCTAGATGCGACGGGGATTCCCCTGGCACGGATTCAGAAATCAGCTTAGAATTAGTTAAAAAAACCAACAGGGATGCGTTCAAAATTATATGAGTAATCGATAGGCCAAGTGCGATGGATGCTATGCACTTTGTGAAACAAGGCCTTTTTCTCAATAATACACTCCTGGAAATGGAAAAAAGAACACATTGACACCGGTGTGTCAGACCCACCATACTTGCTCCGGACACTGCGAGAGGGCTGTACAAGCAATGATCACACGCACGGCACAGCGGACACACCAGGAACCGCGGTGTTGGCCGTCGAATGGCCGTAGAATGGCGCTTGCTGCGCAGCATTTGTGCACCGCCGCCGTCAGTGTCAGCCAGTTTGCCGTGGCATACGGAGCTCCATCGCAGTCTTTAACACTGGTAGCATGCCGCGACAGCGTGGACGTGAACCGTATTTGCAGTTGACGGACTTTGAGCGAGGGCGTATGGTGGGCATGCGGGAGGCCGGGTGGACGTACCGCCGAATTGCTCAACACGTGGGGCGTGAGGTCTCCACAGTACATCGATGTTGTCGCCAGTGGTCGGCGGAAGGTGCACGTGCCCGTCGACCTGGGACCGGACCGCAGCGACGCACGGATGCACGCCGAGACCGTAGGATCCTACGCAGTGCCGTAGGGGACCGCACCGCCACTTCCCAGCAAATTAGGGACACTGTTGCTCCTGGGGTATCGGCGAGGACCATTCGCAACCGTCTCCATGAAGCTGGGCTACGGTCCCGCACACCGTTAGGCCGTCTTCCGTTCACGCCCCAACATCGTGCAGCCCGCCTCCAGTGGTGTCGCGACAGGCGTGAATGGAGGGACGAATGGAGACGTGTCGTCTTCAGCGATGAGAGTCGCTTCTGCCTTGGTGCCAATGATGGTCATATGCGTGTTTGGCGCCGTGCAGGTGAGCGCGACAATCAGGACTGCATACGACCGAGGCACACAGGGCCAACACCCGGCATCATGGTGTGGGGAGCGATCTCCTACACTGGCCGTACACCACTGGTGATCGTCGAGGGGACACTGAATAGTGCACGGTACATCCAAACCGTCATCGAAACCATCGTTCTACCATTCCTAGACCGGCAAGGGAACTTGCTGTTCCAACAGGACAATGCACGTCCGCATGTATCCCGTGCCACCCAACGTGCTCTAGAAACTGTAAGTCAACTACCCTGGCCAGCAAGATCTCCGGATCTGTCCCCCATTGAGCATGTTTGGGACTGGATGAAGCGTCGTCTCACGCGGTCTGCACGTCCAGCACGAACGCTGGTCCAACTGAGACGCCAGGTGGAAATGGCATGGCAAGCCGTTCCACAGGACTACATCCAGCATCTCTACGATCGTCTCCATGGGAGAATAGCAGCCTGCATTGCTGCGAAAGGTGGATATACACTGTACTAGTGCCGACACTGTGCATGCTCTGTTGCCTGTGTCTATGTGCCTGTGGTTCTGTCAGTGTGATCATGTGATGTATCTGACCCCAGGAATGTGTCAATAAAGTTTCCCCTTCCTGGGACAATGAATTCACGGTGTTCTATTTTCAATTTCCAGGAGTGTATATTTCTTCGCGTCTCAATCATCGAAAACAGTTGCAGAAAATGGCGAATAAAAACGTAAGTGACGAAATTGGTCTTTGCTGTGAGCGGTGGCGGAGACACGTGAGGAGAAATGCTGACGTAATCGCCGCTCGGCGCTACCAACAGAAACTGCAACGTTTAGCTTCACCGCGCAGTTTTGACACTGCAACTGCTAAATCGCTTGCGTTTACATCTACATCTACATGGTTACTCTGCAATTCACACTTACGTGACTCGCAGAGGGTTCATCAAACCATTTTCATACTACTGGGTGATCAAAAAGTCAGTATAAATTTGAAAACTTAATAAACCACGGAATAATGTAGATAGAGAGGTAAAAATTGACACACATGCTTGGAATGACATGGGGTTTTATTAGAACAAAAAAAAGAAACAAAGTTCACAAAATGTCCGACAGATGGCGCTGGACAGCAAAACGTCAGTGATTGCGCATGAGAATCTTCTATAAAAGGAGCTGTAATGAGAGAGAGAATCAGATGCGCCAGCAGTCGCAGCATGTTACCTGAAAAGGCGCTTTTAGTGAAGCTGTATTACCAGAATGGGGAATGTGCTAGTTCAGCGTTACGATCCTATCGCCACAGGAAGGGGATGCGAACGGGTAAAGGTCCGTTGACAAATGCAGCTGTGGCGAGAATGATTTCCAAGTTCGAAGCCACGGGTTGTTTAGACGAAAGACCCCGTAGTGGCCGACCGAGCGCAAGGCGTAATGCTGCTGAGACAGTTCAGGAAGAAATGGAGACTGCAGCGGGTTCGTCTGTGCACGGGGAAGTCAGCGCTCGTGCAGTCGCACGTCGCACCGGCACTCCGTACACTACTGTTTGGTTGGCACCCTCCGATGCTATCCGTACAAAATCCGTCTGCATCGTGAACTGTTACCTGGCGATTTAGTGAAGCCGAAGGCATTTGCAGTGTGGGCATTTCAAAAGATGGCCGAAGATGACGGTTGGTTGAGTAACTTGTTGTGGACCGACGGAGCTTATTTCACGCTCCGAGGGTCTGTCAACGCCCACAATTGCAGAATTTGGACTACCGAAAATCCTATAACTGTCGTGGAAACTCCATTCCGCGACGAGAAAGTCACGGTATGGGTTGGATTCATCTACCGTTATCGGGCCCTTTTTCTTCGAGGAAATCCGTGATTCTGGTTTTTTAGGTTAGTTAGGTTTAAGTAGTTCCAGGTTCCAGGGGACTGATGACCTCAGATGTGAAGTCCCATAGTGCTCAGAGCCATCTGAACCATTTGAAGACGTTCCTTTCGCTAGAGGGACGTTTCCACAACGTGACAGGGTCCCTGCACATCCCCATCGGTCAGGCGATGTATCATCTAGACCTGACATTCCGCGGAAGACGAAACGACGGAAATAGTCACAAGTGTGTTTTCCAACCATCTGCAAAACTGAGGAACCTGTTAGGTTCCATTAAGGATGATCTCGGTCTGAGGAAACGTGGTGTGTACAAGATTCCTTGTCAGTGTGGGGTGGCATATATAGGTCAGACATGTCGCACAGTACAAGGACGTTGCGATGAAGATCAGCGTCATACACGCCTACGCCAACCGGAGAAGTCGGCAATTGCAGAACACAGGACATCACATGATTTATGAAAAGACGGAAGTTTTATCCCCAGCATCCTCTTTCTGGGACTGCGTCATTAAGGAAGCAATACATCGTAAGTAGGCTGTTTATGTTTTCTTATTGGCAACGTTACGTAGCGCTCTGTATGAAAATCACTGGCTGTGCTGTGTGCAGTCTGTGGCTAGTTTGCATTGTTGTCTGCCATTGTAGTGTTGGGCAGCGGCAGCTGGATGTGGACAGCGCGTAGCGTTGCGCAGTTGGAGGTGAGCCGCCAGCAGTGGTGGACGTGGGGAGAGAGATGGCGGAGTTTTCAAATTTGTAATACTGGATGTCATGAACTACTGTATATATTATGACTTTTGATGAGTATTAAGGTAAATACATTGTTTGTTCTCTATTAAAATCTTTCATTTGCTAACTATGCCTATCAGTAGTTAGTGCCTTCCGTAGTTTGAATCTTTTATTTAGCTGGCAGTAGTGGCGCTCGCTGTATTGCTGTAGCTTGAGTAACGAAGATTTTTGTGAGGTAAGTGCTTTGTGAAAGGTATAGGTTAATGTTAGTCAGGGCCATTGTTTTGTAGGGATTATTGAAAGTCAGATGGCGTTGCGTTAAAAATATTGTGTGTCAGTTTAAGCTCAGTCCTGTACAATTGTTCTAAGGGGACGTTTCAACATATCCGTACAGCTGATAACCTTATCAACAGAGATGCGGGATTTCAGTTGAGTGCAGCCTGGAACCCTGCATTGGCCGCTGTTAAATCACGACGAGAAAGCAAAGAGCTTTCGATAATAGACCCGTCATAACTTTGGCAGCATATTAGTAAACAGAGCGTCAGCGCACGCGCAGAACGGCCGCTCTGCGTTTCCCGACAGAGGGCGTTTGTGTCTGGCGCCATCTATCTGCAAATTGTTGCGCACGCGTGGTTCCCGCGCCTGCGCAATCGTCACGCGCGTGCTCTATATGCAGCAAAGACCTTGTAAAAAATAACTAGACTCACTGATGGCGCTGCAGTCGCGGGGTAATTTGAACCTTCGGCTGGACGCCATTGTAGTGGTTGTAGCCTGATGTGTTGTGTAGTACTGTTGTTTATGAAGACCCTGATTCAACGTTGTATATTTGTTGGGGCGTACATACAGTATTTGTTGCTCGTAATTCTGCTGTCTGTACGTTCCAATCAAAAGAAGTACAATGGTGAAGAGTCGTGAAGCGATTAATTGTACAAATAAATTCGAGAAAGGAACGAATATTACATTTCACAGGTATGTGGATATTTTAAGTTGTTTTGTATGTCAGTGCACTTGCTTAGTAAATGTTTTTGTAACACGGTATTAGCATAATGTCTGTGCATCTATTTGCAGGTTTCCTTTCTCAAAACTACAGCTGTTACGAAAATGGTTACACACTGTCAAGAGGCAAGATTTCCGACCTACAGAATACCATTTTATATGTTCCGATAATTTTGAAGAAAGTTGTTTCCTTGAAAATTACGTAAATCGCAGAAAGCTGAAAGATGATGCTATTCCATCCATTTTTCGTTTTCCAGACCATATACAGCAGAAGATAAATTTTTCTTAGTGAACCACATTTTATTTTAACTATAAAAGTAGCAACACGAAATTTGAGTTAGCAGGCTTTTTATCGTTATAAAATGCAACTGAATGTGTGTAATCGTAATATGATTTCACAACTTCTCTCGATGGAACAGTTGTTGAGTTTTATTTATTATATGAAAAAACCACACATATAAACTGAACTGTACATCTTCGAAAGTAAATATTGTGACTAATGCGATACTGGATACCTGCCTGAAGTCATGTTTGTTGTAGTTGGCTGATCGGTAGTGTTTCCATGGTCTAGGTTAGGTTGAAACTTGATAATTTGGTCGTGAGTTGCCAAAGCACTACGCCATATATAACGCACTTTTCGTCATAAAATCTAAAGCAAGGTAGAGTCAGAAAATATCTATTAACACAGTGGGCAAATCTTCGAGTATTTTGATGCATTTTGCGTACATCTATCGTAAATGAACTACGAAAAATGCTAAGGGTCCAGTGCATAACTTTTAGCTACGGCAGATTCCATGTACTACGTAACATAAATTCATAAACAGTGACTAGTTGCTGTTTGTTCATAAATTAAAAACTATATTGTAGTAACGTATTTAAATGAGGCATTATGTTTGTGACCCAACTCTAGGGAAGGCATTTTATAACCAAAAGCGATGTATAAACATTCGAACTCCGCGCGTCGGTTTACCACTCTAATGGCCGCCGCCCAGCTATTCAATTTGTCCGCTCCTCACAGTCGACCACTCGTGCGGTTGTGGGGGCCTGATATGCAGCGGCGTCGACATGCGGATCTTGTCAGTCGTACCTAGCCACCAGCGAGGTTCAACCACCTGATGACGTCGGACAGTTGCTCCGAGGAAATATTGTGGGATTTGCACAACGTCATCCGGCGGCACATCAGTGAAGACTATTTACAACATATCCGCCGGGAAAGCCTGAAGAGTCACATCAGAAATGGTCGCGTTTGTTGGCCTTCAAGTTCCCTGCACCTCAGCCTTTAAGATTTTTCCCCGAGCGGATGTTTGAAGGGTGAAGACTGCAGAGGAAAAATAAAGACAACAGACGAATTGATGATGTGGCTTACGAATAGTGGCCCTCCCATAAAAGAGCGCCAAGATGACGTACACGTGGCGTTTCCAACAGCATCTATGAACTTGCACCTCAGTGTTTCATATAGTTATTCAGGGAATTAAAAAAAAAAATTAAACAGTTCTCATAACCTATTCATTAAGAGGTATAATCTTATCTCAAAGGATTGAAACAGTAAGACAAGTATTATAGTTAAGAATTGTGTACAGGATTTTTAAGGGGCTCCGGAACGCCCTATACTTGCAATGTTAAAATAACGCTTATAAATTACATCTTTCCTCACAAAGTATTTGAGGTAGGAAGTCGAACTTTTTACAGATTATTTATTGGAATATGGGCTACAACTTAACAGGGATTTTACAAAATTTTAGTTCAGTTATGATTTTTTTTCAATTGTAATGAAAATTCACAACATTTTTTTGCAATTTTTTATTTATATATTCAAAAATATACAGTTTTTTGGAAAAAGGCTGTGTTAAATTATGCAGAAGGTATTGTGTAACATTTACTGAAAGTTTGAAACAAATATGTTTGGAAGATCCTTGGAAAACATGTAATTAGTATGAGAAAATAAAAGTTTTGGGAATCGAGCGACAAAGATTGGATTAACTTTTTAGTGCATTCTAGGTCCATAGGACGGATTATCTTCATCCTCTGCAAACTCCTCCTCCAGCTTCCTCTTGTTCCTCCTCCTGTTTACTCTTGCTTGTATTTCTAGACTCTTTACAGCCCTGTCTGCAGCCCGAAGGCGTTCCTCGTCTAAAGCAAGCATCACTCATACCATGTTAGAACCTATCTTCATTGGCATATTTCTAAATACCTTGCACCTTACAATGTTGCCATCATTGAAAGTCGCAACAGCATCATACACACCAAAGTGAAGTGTTTCTATTCGAACAAATACAGTCTTGGGGATTCTCGACCATTAACACTATTTACACTTTCATTGGGGTTTTGAGTTTTTCCGTGAATACACTTTTTCAACAGTTCAGGTGCTGCTAAGTCTCTGAAAATAGGTTAGCCACAACACATACTTTATCCCACATCACTAAAATGTACCTGATGAACACGGACGTTAATAATAACACCATTTGACAGCAGTTTAACAGCGCCACAGTGGGTTACGCCCATGTAGAACACATTTCAAAAAAAAATTAAAAATAGTTGTAGTCTTCGGAATTGAACAAATTATATATCTATTAAAAGGTAATAGTCTGCAGATTCAGAAAACGCAAAAAAGTAAAAATGATTTTGATCCTTTCCGGAGCCCCTTAAGGCAACTAAATATATGTAGGAAACGAACCATCGTACGAAAGCACTGTTCCATGTGGAAAGTTAATATTAGTAAAGGAGACAACTATCTGTGCCATAACTGCCCACCTGCTAATCACCGCTCCTGAGTGATCGAGGTCAAGGGGTCAACCGTGTATTTTCAAATGGGAGCCTCTCCCTCCCTCCCCCCCTCCCGCCATTTCTATTACATATTCGGATTCTACGCCAAAAACTACGTAGGGTTTACTCAAATCACTGTTCACCATTCACAGTAAATAGCGCTGTAATCGGCAAATCTCAACTGCGCCTTTCCTTGCAATTAAGGACCGATGTACTTGATTCTATATTTCATCTGCAATGTAAATGTAAACCTTTGTGTTGTAACAGTTGATATTTCTGTTCGAAATTTACTATAGTTCTGCTAAATTGTTTGTACAGTACAACACGGTTAGTCGTTTCAGTGTATCGTTAGAAACTACGCTCAGCGAAGTTCACTGAGGCTTTTTGCGGATGATGCTGTGGTACATCGAGAGGTTGTAACAATGGAAAATTGTACTGAAATGCAGGAGGATCTGCAGCGAATTGACGCACGGTGCAGGGAATGGCAATTGAATCGCAATGTTGACTTGTGTAATCCGCTGCGAATACATAGAAAGAAAGATCCCATATCATTTAGCTACAATATAGCAGGTCAGCAACTGGAAGCAGTTAATGCCATAAATTATCTGGGAGTACGCATTAGGAGTGATTTAAAATGGAATGATCATATCAAGTTCCCAGAATGAGATTTTTCACTCTGCAGCGGAGTGTGCGCTGATATGAAACTTCCTAGCA
Organism: Schistocerca cancellata; assembly: GCF_023864275.1. Classification (NCBI taxonomy): domain Eukaryota; kingdom Metazoa; phylum Arthropoda; class Insecta; order Orthoptera; family Acrididae; genus Schistocerca; species Schistocerca cancellata. The sequence goes on along the minus strand of NW_026047149.1, from coordinate 4,301,412 downwards.
GATTAAAACTGTGTGCCCGACCTAGACTCGAGCTCGGGACCTTTGCCTTTCGCGGGCAAGTGCTCTACCAACTCAGCTACCCAAGCACGACTCACGCCCGGTACTCACAGCTTTACTTCTGCCAGTACCTCGCCTCCTACCTTCCTAACTTTACAGAAGCTCTCCTGCGAACCTTGCAGAACTAGCACTCCTGAAAGAAAGGATATTGCACACAGTTTTAATGTGCCAGGAAGTTTCGTATCAGCGCACACTCCGCTGCAGAGTGAAAATCTCATTCTGGAAACATCCCCCCGGCTGTGGCTAAGCCATGTCTCCGCAATATCCTTTCTTTCAGGAGTGCTAGTTCTGCAAGGTTCGCAGGAGAGCTTCTGTAAAGTTTGGAAGGTAGGAGACGAGGTACTGGCAGAAATAAAGCTGTGAGTACCGGGCGTGTGTCGTGCTTCGGTAGCTGAGTTGGTAGAGCACTTGCCCGCGAAAGGTAAAGGTCCCGAGTTCGAGTCTCGGTCGGGCACACAGTTTTAATCTGCAAGGAAGTTTCATATCAAGTTGATCGTCGGTAAAGCAGATGCCAGACTGAGATTCATTGGAAGAATCCTAAGGAAATGCAGTTCGAAAGGAAAGGAAGTAGGTTTTTGTACACTTGTTCGCCCACTGCTCGAATACTGCTCTGCAGTGTGGGATCCGTACGAGATAGGATTGATAGAAGAGATAGAGAAGATCCAACGGGGAGCAGCGTGCTTCGTTATAGGATCATTTAGTAATCGCGAAAGCGTTACCGAGATGATAGATAAACTCCAGTGGAAGACTCTGCAGGAGAGACGCTCAGTAGCTCGTTATGGGCTTTTGTTGAAGTTTCGAGAACATACCTTCACCGAGGAGTCAAGCAGTATATTGCTCCCTCCTACGTATATCTCGCGAAGAGACCATGAGGATAAAATCTGAGCGATTAGAGCCCACACAGAGGCTGTAGGCTGTTTAGGTTTTTATGTTGGTAACGCCACGTAGCGCTCTGTATGAAAATCACTGACTGTGCTGTGTGCAGTCTGTGCTGGTTGGCCTCATTGTTGGAATATTCGCTTGTGGAGTGTTGGGCAGTTGGATGTGAAAAGAGCTTAGCGTTGGGCAGTTGGAGGTGAGCCGCCAGCAGTGGTGGATGTGGGGAGAGAGAGATGGCGGAGTTTTGAGAGGTTACTATGAGCGGACGATCTGGACGTGTGTCCGTCAGGAAAAGGAAATTGCTTAATTGGATGTCACAAAATTATATATACAGCGTGTCAGAAAAGACTTTCCCTGATTACATAAATTGATAACTCAGTCTAGAAGTAAGATAGAAATATGAAACTTGTGTCTGTTTACAACTATCAAAGTTTTTTTCTGTTTCAGGTTCGCAGTACGTAAGTAGTGGATGAGGTGCAGTGCCCAAGAAGCCATGTTAACCAATCAGGAGAAGGCACAGTGTGTCCTGTGGTACCATGAGCCACGATCACCAAACACAGTGCAGAGACACTTGCAGACAACGTTTGGAAGGAATCCACCTGATGTCAAGAGCATTAGAGCCTGGTGTGAGGAGTTCAAGAACACAGGATCGGTTGCTGACCTTCCGAGGTCTGGTCGACCGAGATCCTCAGCAGGCAGGGTGGAAGCCGTAAGGCAGTCTTTTCTGCAAAGTCCCAAGAAATCGGTGCGCAGGGCCTCACGCGAATTACAGATGCCAAAAAGCTCTCTCCGTGACATTTTACACAGACGTTTATTGTTTCGTGCATACAAGGTGCAAATCGTTCAGGCCTCGTTGCCCAATGAACAGTACACGTCGATATGACTTTGCGGTCGAAATGCTATCGCGTATTGAGGACGATGATGGTTATCTCAGTCGAATTGCCTTCTCCGACGAAGCGACCTTTTTTGTCAGTGGAGTAGTGAATCGCCATAATGTGAGCATTTGGGGTTCACAACCCCCTGGCGAGGTCACGGAGTGCACCAGAGGCAGTCCAGAGGTGAATGTTTGGTGCGCGCTATTGCACGATCGAATTATCGGGCCATTCTTCTTCGCTGAGGCAGCAGTGTATCTGGACGTGTTGCAACTGCATGCTGTTCCCCAGCTGCTTCAGTATCACCCCGGCGTCTCGTTTCAGCAAGACGGTGCACCGCCTCATTGGGGTTTGGACGTCCGTGCGTATCTCGATACGACCTTTCCTGGGCGATGGATTGGTCGTGATGGGCCAACGGTTTGGCCTCCAAGCTCTCCTGACATAACCCCATTACACTTCTTTTTATGAGGTTATGTCAAGGACGAGGTCTACCGAACACGTGCGCCAGATCTTGAAACCCTGCGGCAACGGATAACCACAGTCGTTGAATCGATCCCTCCAGTGATGTTGGCTCATGTGGACGGAAACTGAATATCGCCTAGATGTGCTACCAAGGGTGCTCATGTGGAAGTTTACTGATGTGTCAAAAAAACTTTGATAGTTTCTAAACAATTAGACACCAGTTTCGTATTTGTATCTTACTTCTAGCCTGAGTTATCAATTTATGTAATCAGGGAAAGACTTTTGAACACTATTTAAGTAAATAGATAGTTTGTTCTCTATCAAAATCTTTCATTTGCTAACTATACGCCTATCAGTAGTCAGTGCCTTCAGTAGTTAGAATCTTTTATTTAGCTGGCAGTATTGGCGCTCGCTGTATTGCAGTGGTTCGAGTAACGAAGATTTTTGTGAGGTAAGTGATTCATGAAAGGTATAGGTTATTGTTAGTGAGAGCTATTCTTTTGTAGGGATTTTTGAAAGTCAGATTGCGTTGTGCTAAAAAATATTGTGTCAGTTTAGTGTTGATCAGAATAAGTAAAGAGAGAAATGTCTGAGTACGTTCAGTTTTACTCAGCTGTTTGAAAATCAAATAACGTTAGAGTTTCTCCAGCACTGTTATTCTTTACATTCAAAGGAGAAGGTTTCAGTATTTTCAGTTAACTAAGGTTAATAAAAAAGTACACAGTAATGTGATTTTATTCCTACCGTGTCCTTAAGCTGGCTTCTCCGATCCCAGGTTCCGTACCTCAAATTGTTCACTGCAGCATCCTCTATGTCCCACCCATACATCTGGGTAATTGAGAAATCTCAACGATGTTTGTCTGTTATCGATAGTGATATTGGCAAGGTATCGGTCCTGGGAATTCCAACAGCGTATCAAAATCATCAAAATCTTTACAATAGTTCCCGAAACTAGCCCATTTTTCTACTATGCTTTTCACGGACAATGAACGCAATGTAAGTTCTAACGGCAAAAATATATTTTTATGTGATATAATTACAAATTAACAATATTCAATTTTTTTTCCTGTACTTGCACTGTGAAATCTTCCTTCTTGCCAAATTTTATTATTCCAGGTCAACGGGTAGTACCCTATAGAGTTTCCGTTAGTGAATTTGCGAGCCGGCCGTTGTGACCGAGCGGTTCTAGGCGCTTCAGTCCGGAATCACGCAGCTGCTACGGTCGCAGGTTCGAATCCTGCCTCGGGCATGGATGTGTGTGATGTCCATAACTTAGTTAGGTTTAAATAGTTCTAAGTTCTAGGGGACTGATGACCTCAGTATGTTAAGTCCCATCATAGTGCTTCGACCCATTTGAACCATTTTTTTTAAATTTGTGAGTACAAAAACAAATGATCATAGCTTTTGTTTGCACTGACTTAGAAGCTTAAATTTTTCACGTGCCCAAGGGAACGCAGATCTTAGCGTCAGATAAATTTCATCTTGATACACCTACCCGTTCCTAAAAAATGATCTTAACAGGCGAACAGACAGACGGATAACAAAGATACTATGGACAAAATAGCTATCCGCTCCTTTTCGTTTAAGTTTTCAATAGTTACTGTGATTTTGAATTAATTTGTCACAATGCGTTCCAATAAAATAAATAAAAGCGACACTTTTCATGAGTTAGGGTGGCTTCATAACCAAACAATATTGCTGCAGTCACTCGACAATTTCGAATTAGCCAATGACAAAATTCCAGTCGTCTGCCTTCGACTCCTCCTCGAAGGCGCTGATTCGCTGTAAATGATAAGGATAGGGGCTGTGCATAGTCAATCAACGTCCTCCATATTCTTGTATGTGGAACGCCGATCCTTTACAAAACCCGCAAATACAGTGTCGGCATAATCAGCCCTGCTTCTACATCTACATGATTACTCTGCCATTCACAATTAAGTGTGTGTCAGAGGGTTCATCGAACCACCTTCGAGGTATTTCTCTACGGTTCCAATCTGTAACAGCGCGCGGGAAAAAGGAGCACTTACATCTTTCTGTGCGAGCTCTGATTTCTCTTATTTTATCACGATGATCATTTCTCGCTGTGTAGATGGGAGCCAACAAGATTTTCGGTTTCGGAGGAGAAAGTTAAGTGACTGAAATTTCTTGAGAAGATTCCGCAGCAACGAAAAACGCCTTTGTTTCAATGATGTCTACCCCAAAATTCTGTACCCTGTCAGTGACACTCCCCCCCCCCCCCCCCTACTTCGCGATAATACACTACGAGATGCCTTTCTTTGATGTCCTCCGTCAGTCTCATCTAATGCGGATCCCACACAGCACAGCAGTACTCGAGAATAGGGCGGACAAGCGTTGTGTAAGCAATCTCTTTAGTAGACCTGTTGCATTTTCTAAGTGTTCTGCCAATGAATCGCAGTCTTTGGTTTGCTTTACCCACAACATTATCTATGCGATCGTTCCTATTGAAGTTAATCATAATTGTAATCCCTAACTGTTTAGTTGAATTTACAGCCTTTAAATTTGTAAAAATTTATCGTGTCACCGAAATTTAGCGGATTTCTTTTACGAGGTGCATTCAAGTTCTAAGGCCTCCGATTTTTTTTTTTCTCTGGACTGGAAACAGATAGAAACATGCGCATTGTTTTAAAATGAGGCCGAGTTCATTGTCAATACGTCCCAGAGATGGCAGCACCGTACGGCAGATGGAATTTTACCGCCAGCGGCGAGAATGAGAACTGTTTTAAATACTTAAAATTGGGACGTTTTACTTACCTGAACAGCGTGCAATCATTCGTTTTCTGCATTTGCGTGCTGTGAAACCAATTGAAATTTATCAACAGTTGAAGGAGACATGTGTTGATGGAGTTATGGATGTGTCGAAAGTGCGTTCATGGGTGCGACAGTTTAATGAAGGCAAAACATTGTGTGACAACAAACCGAAACAACCTCGGGCTCGCACAAGCCGGTCTGACGACACGATCGAGAAAGTGGAGAGGATTGTTTTGGGGGATCGCCGAATGACTGTTGAACAGATCGCCTCCAGAGTTGGCATTTCTGTGCGTTCTGTGCACACAATCCTGCATGACGACCTGAAAATGCGAAAAGTGTCATCCAGGTGGGTGCCACGAATGCTGACGGACGACCACACCGCTGCCCGTGTGGCATGTTGCCGAGCAATGTTGACGCGCAACGACAGCACGAATGGGACTTTCTTTTCGTCGGTTGTGACAACGGATGAGACGTGGATGCCATTTTTCAATTCAGAAACAAAGCGCCAGTCAGCTCAATGGAAGCACACAGATTCACCCCCACCAAAAAATTTTCGGGTAACCGCCAGTGCTGAAAAAATGATGGTGTCCATGTTCTGGGACAGCGAGGGTGTAATCCTTACACATTGCATTCCAAGGGGCACTACAGTAACAGGTGCATCCTACGAAAATGTTTTGAAGAACAATTTCCTTCCTGCACTGCAACAAAAACGTCCGGGAAGGGCTGCGCGTGTGCTGTTTCACCGAGACAACGCACCCGCACATCGAGCTAACGTTACGCAACAGTTTCTCCGAGATAACAACTTTGAAGTGATTCCTCGTGCTCCCTACTCACCTGACCTGGCTCATAGTGACTTTTGGCTTTTTCCAACAATGAAAGACCCTCTCCGTGGCCGCACATTCACCAGCCGTGCTGCTATTGCCTCAGCGATTTTCCAGTGGTCAAAACTGACTCCTAAAGAAGCCTTCGCCGCTGCCATGGAATCATGGCGTCAGCGTTGTGAAAAATGTGTACGTCTGCAGTGCGATTACGTCGAGAAGTAACGCCAGTTTCATCGATTTCGGGTGAGTAGTTAATTAGAAAAAAAAATCGGAGGCCTTAGAACTTGAATGCACCTCGTAGTACCAATATGGACAACGTGACACTTTTCATTATTTAGGGTCAATTGCCCATTTTCGCACCATTCAGTATCTTGTCCAAATCTTTTTGCTGTCGGTTTTGATCATCTGATGACCTTACAAGACGACAAACCACAGCATCATCTGCAAAAAAAAAAAAAAAAAAAAAAAAAATCTAAGAGGTCTGCTCAGATTGTCTCCCAGATCGTTTACAAGTAGATGAGGAACAGCAGACAGCGTGTGACACTTCTTTGGAGGACGGCAGATATTGCTTCTGTTTTACTCGATGACTTTCCGCCAATGACTACGAACTCTGAGCTGCCTGACAGGAACTCACGAATCCAGTCGCACAACTGAGGCGATACTCCATAGGCACGCAGTTTGACTAGAAAATGGTTGAAATGGCTCTGAGCACTGTGGGACTTAACTTGTAAGGTCATCAGTCACCTAGAACTTAGAACTACTTAAACCTAACTAACCTAAGGACAGCACACACATCCATGCCCGAGGCAGGATTCGAACCTGCGACCGGAGCGGTCACGCGGTTCCAGACTGTAGCGCCTTTAAACGCTTGGCCACACCGGCCGGCAGTTTGACTAGAAGACATTCTGTGAGGAACGGCATCGAAAGCGTCTGGAAATCTAAAAACACAATCAATTTGACAGTCCCTGTCGATAGCACTCATTACTTCATGAGTATAAAGAGCAAGATGTGTTTCGCAAGAACGATACTTTCTAAATCCGTGCTGACTACGTGTCAATAAATCGTTTTCTTCGAAGTACTTCATAATGTACGAACACAGTATGTGTTCCATAAACCTACGGCAAATCGACGTTAGTGACATGCGTAAAGATACAGTAGAATTGGCTAATATACGTAATCCCAACCACAGTTAAAAATTCAGGTACATAAATTCGAAGAAAACCTCACAACCCGAATTTCAAAACAAAAGTAACCACCCATACATATTACAAAAATGGGTGTATATATGTGTATGTCTCCTCCTAAACCACTGGACTGATTTCAACCAAACTTGGTACAGATGTGCCTTATTGTGACACAACAATCGCCGTTTGGGTAAGAACCACCCGACAATCAAAGTTCAAGAGATATGACATCACAAACACTGAGATGCACAAAAACTCTGACGCATCGTAGTGATGTTTAAATTTATTACTTCTGTGCCACCGACTCTATTCACGCCATATTTTCAGGACAGTATCCACACATGCCGCTAAATGCATCTACCACATTATATCATTGTACGACACGTAATTCAGGCCGGCCGGTGTGGCCGTGCGGCTCTAGGCGCTTCAGTCCGGAACCGCGCTGCTGCTACGGTCGCAGGTTCGAATCCTGCCTCGGGCATGGATGTGTGTGGTGTCCTTAGGTTAGTTAGGTTTAAGTAGTTCTAAGTTCTAGGGGACTGATGACCTCAGATGTTGAGTCCTATAGTGCTCACAGCCATTTGATTTGAACATAGTTCTGGAGATATGACGACATAACCATTGAGATGCGTGAGAAACTTGCTTTCCTTAAAACGGCGCGTAGTTAGCCAAACTATATTCACGTAGTATTTGAGAATGAGATCACTTAGCGTCTTCAAAGCAACTTTAAATGTAATTTCAAACCACATGGAAACTTTTTCTCGATTACAGCGCCACAATATAGTGAAAGGAAGAGTATGATCAAACATAAGATAAAAGCTTTTTAAAATAAAAACTGTATTTTCCTTGTAGCAAGAAAAAGGCGGTTTTTATTCAGAAAACGAAAATTTCTGTGCTTGCTGAGGGTGACGGCCATGCAAATCTAGCTAAATAAACTGTTTGGGACTATGACTTATTTGGTTCAAATGGTTCTAGGCACTATGGGACTTAACATCTGAGGTCATGAGTCCCCTAGAACTTAGAACTACTTAAGGGGCTCCGGAAAGGCTCAAAATCATGAAAAGTTCAATTTTTACTTTTTTGCGTTTTCTGAATCTGCAGACTATTAACTTTTAATAGATATATAATTTGTTCAATTCCGAAGACTACAACTACTTTTAATTTTTTTTTTGAAATGTGTTCTACATGGGCGTGACCCACTGTGGTGCTGTTAAACTGCTGTCAAATGGTGTTATTATTAACGTCCGTGTTCATCAGGTACATTTCAGTGATGTGAGATAAAGTATGTGTTGTGGCTAACCTATTTTCAGAGACTTAGCAGCACCTGAACTGGTGAAAAAGTGTATTCACGGAAAAACTCAAAACCCCAATGAAAGTGTAAATAGTGTTAATGGTCGAGAATCCCCAAGACTGTATTTGTTGGAATAGAAACACTTCACTTTGGTGTGTATGATGCTGTTGCGACTTTCAATGATGGCAACATTGTAAGGTGCAAGGTATTTAGAAATATGGGAATGAAGATAGGTTCTAACATGGTACGAGCGATGCTTGCTTTAGACAAGGAACGCCTTCGGGCTGCAGACAGGGCTGTGATGTTTGGTTTGTGGGGCGCTCAACTGCGTGGTTATCAGCGCCCGTACAATTATCCAATGTTTGCTCAGTCCAATTTCGCCACTTTCCTGGATGATGATGAAATGATGAGGACAACACAAACACCCAGTCATCTCGAGGCAGGTGAAAATTCCTGACCCCGCCGGGAATCGAACCCGGGACCCCGTGCTCGGGAAGCGAGAACGCCACCGCGAGACCACGAGCGGCGGACTCAGACAGGGCTGTAAAGAGTCTAGAAATACAAGCAAGAGTAAACAGGAGGAGGAACGAGAGGAAGCTGGAGGAGGAGTTTGCAGAGGATGAAGATAATCCATCCTATGGACCTGGAATGCACTAAAAAGTTAATCCAATCTTTGTCGCTCGATTCCCAAAACTTTTATTTTCTCATACTAATTACATGTTTTCTAAGGATCGTCCAAACATATTTGTTTCAAATTTTCAGTAAATGTTACACAGTATCTTCTGCATAATTTAACACAGCCTTTTTCCAAAAAACTGTATATTTTTGAATATATAAATAAAAAATTGCAAAAAAATGTTGTGAATTTTCATTACAATTGAAAAAAAAATCATCTTTAATAACTGAACTAAAATTTTGTAAAATCCCTGTGTTAAGTTGTAGCTCATATTCTAATAAATAATCTGTAAAAAGTTCAAATTCCTACCTCAAATACTTTGTGAGGAAAGATGTAATTTATAAGCGTTATTTTAACATTGCAAGTATAGGGCGTTCCGGAGCCCCTTAAACCTAACTAACCTAAGGACATCACACACATCCATGCCCGAGGCAGGATTCGAACCTGCGACCGTAGCAGCAGCGCGGTTCCGGACTGAAGCGCCTAGAACCACTCGGCCACAGCGACCGGCTATACGTCTCGCGAAATGATCTGGATGACAAACTCAGAAAAATCTGAAGTCGTAGGGTACTTTACCGACTGTTTTCTCAATCCGCTAATGGAGCTGGAAAGGAGAGAGGAAAAAAAATCGTCATAACTGTAATTCGTCCACAAACCTTAAAGAGTCTTGTGGAGAATAGAGGTAGTAAGGGCTCGCTCTAAACCCCCACTAACGCCCGTGTTGAGTGTGGAAGCCGCGAACCTCAACTGCGCTGGTCCCGGATAGCTGCGGTCTTTCAAGAAATAGTCCGTTACTTCTGGAAACGATTTCCACCTGTCAAATCCCACTGCTTGTGTGAAGAATATACAGTATTTGATCAAAAGTATCTGGACGCCCCTAAAAACATACATTTTTCCTAATAGCTGCATTGCGCTAGCACCTACTGCCAGGTCCTCTATATGAGCGATCTGTCATTAGACATCGTGAGAGAGCCGAATGGGGCGCTCCGCGGAACTCACGGACTTCGAACGTGGTCAGGTGATTGGGTGTCACTTGTGTCATACGTCTGTACGCTAGATTTCCACACTCCTAAACATCCCTAGGTCCGCTCTTTTGGATGTGATAGTGAAGTGGAAACGTGAACGGACACACGCAGCACAAAAGTGTACAGGCCGACCTCGTCTGTTGACTGACAGAGACCGCCGTTAGTTCAAGAGAGTCGTAATGTGTAATATTTATTTATTTATTTATTTATTTATTTAACCTGATCAGATTAGGGCCATCAGGCCCTCTCTTACATCGGACCAGTGTTCCACACGTGCAGCACTTCACACATCAGAGTTACATCATGACAATACTTTAAATAAGAAAATTAGATTACTCTAGTGACAATATGAATAAAGAGTAGTGACTAAGACCTAATAAAGTAAGTACTGGCAGTATTTTTACGACAGGTGCTATACATACAAATTATGATAAAAGTAATAATAGTAACAGTAAAAAAAATTAAATAATAATGATAAATGTGAGAAAAATTGGCAATAGTAATGAAGATTTGTGCAGATGTACATTAGTATCTTGGTGTGTAAAGTAGATGTTTACTAGTATAGCGAGAGTTGGGGGAGGGAGATTTAAGGAGGGGGAAAGAGGGAAGTAATGAGGTGAAGTGCATTCGTGTACAAAGGAAAGCATTACTGCTGCTTAAGTAGATACGTCATTAAGTGTTTTTTGAAGCTGGACATCTTTTTAAGTTCTCTAACATACCGAGGGAGGTTATTCCAGAGTCGGGTTCCCGCTACTGTAAAGGACTTGGAGAAGGCAGACGTCTAGCCAGACCATCACACATGAATTCCGAACAGCGTCAGGATCCGCTGCAAGTACTGTGACAGTTAGGCGAGAGGTGGGAAAACTTTGATTTCATGGTCGAGCGGCTGCTGATAAGCCACACATCACGCCGGTAAATGACAAACGGCGCGTCGCGTGGTGTGAGGAGCGAAAACATTGGACGATTGAACAGTTGAAAAACGCTGTGTGGAGTGGCGAATCACGGTACACAATGTGGTGATCCGATGGCAGGGTGTGGGTATGACGAATACCCGGTGAACGTCATCTGCCAGCGTGTGTAGTGCCAACAGTAAATTCGGAGGCGGTGGTGTTATGGTGTGGTCGTGTTTCTCATGGAGGGGGCTTGCACCCCTTGTTCCTTTGCGTGGCACTATCACAGCACAAGCCTACATTGATGTTTTAAGCACCTTCCTGCTTCCCACTGTTGAAGAGCAAATCGGGGATGGCGACTGCATCTCTCAACACGATCGAGCATCTGTTCATAATGCACAGCCCGTGACGGAGTGGTTACACATCCCTGTAACGGACTAGCCTGCACAGTGTCCTGACCAGAATCCCACAGAACCACCTTTGGGATGTTTTGGATCGCCGACTTCGTGCCAGGCCTCACCGACCGACACCGATATCTCCCCTCAGAGCAGCACTGCGTGAAGGATGGGCTGCCATTCCACAAGAAACCTTCCAGCACCTGATTGAACGTATGCCTGCGAGAGTGGGAGCTTTCTTAAAGGCTAAGGGTGGGCCAACACCATATTGAATTCCAGCATTGCCGATGGACGACGCCAGGACCTTGTTAGTCATTTTTGCCACGTGTCCGGACATTTTTGATCACATAGTGTAGCGTATGAAATTGTCCGCGTACAAATGTCTCGATATGTACTGAAATACCAAAAGGAACAATCGACTGTACGGAAGTGGGATGATTATCGAATGTTAACGTTTCAAATTTTTGGCCGCGAAGCCGTAAAATGAACGTCACTTAAAATTATGACGTAAACACTCAAGGCAATCAAACACTTTATTGAAACTTGTCAAAGCACACGAAGTCTTAAACCATTAAATAGACAGGACGCTAACCTTGTGAACAAACAGTATGAACGTGGTAAAAAAACACGCACAGACAGGTGGAAATAATATAATTAGGCCACGTGTGGTCAAGAATAGTGGTTAAATCACAACAAGCGGACGGAGCGGAGCAAACAATTTGAGGGGCAGAGTCTCTCGACACGCAACATTCACATCGGAGAACTTATCTCGGCTTCAAATTCAGTTACGATGACGACTCAAACATCACATGGTTAAAAGTACCAATCATATCAAACAATGAGTTACTGACTATTGTAGACTTGTCTTCGACCCACGCAAGCAATCGACTGTACGGAAGTGGGATGATTATCGAATGTTAACCGTTTCAAATTTTTGTCCGCGAAGTCGTAAAATGACACCGTCTACCCGTAAAACCGTAAAACGCTGTAATTTCCGTAAATTTTACTGATAAACCGTAAAAGCTGGCAGGTTTCCTGCACAAGTACATCTGTGTACGGTACACGGTTCAGGAGGTATTACATCAGAAACACTGAGACTCTGAGAAGCTAGCTTTTCTTGAAATAGAACGAAAAGTTACCCAGACTATCATCATCATCATCATCATCATCATCATCATCAGTTATCTGCTATATTAGCAGGTCCCTTGCCTCTCCATTTTCTGCGATCCATTGCTTCCTTCTTAAGGCTGTTGTACCGTCCATCATGTCATTCAGTATCTGGAATCTCTTCCTTCCTCGCTTCCTTTTCCCTTCTACATAACCTTCTAAAACTGTTTTTATCAGTCCGTCATTCTTTCTTAATATATGCCCAATCCAGTTTCTTTTTCTTCTCTTTATTACATCTAGTAACTGTCTTTCCTCAACCCACTCTTCTCAGTACCTCTTCATTTTTTACTCTGTCCATCCAACTTATTCTTTCCATCTTCCGCCATGTCCAGATCTCAAAATCCTCCAGCCTTTCTCTGTCTTTTTTCCTCATAGTCCATGTTTCAGCGCCATATAGAAGAACACTCCATACAAGATATTTTATGAGTCTCTTTCTATATTCAGACTATATTTACCCAATATTTGATAATGAGAGCAAGTTAGCAACTTCCAACAAACTTTAGGCGTAATTGGAAACCGCTTCCAAACTTTTTCTCGCTTGCCTGCCCACAAAGTAATAAAAGGAAAATTTTACGAGCTTAACGTCAAACATTTAAAGCCTTACCTCGCTTGGGAAGTAATGAGACGTCTGGAGCTCTTTTATACATGAGAGTTGGCGCGTCTTTAAAGATTCGAGTGTGGGAGGGTAACCAGTCGCATTTCAAAACCCGTCACTGCTCTCATTTACAAAATGCCTGACGTGCATTCTGTGGCTCTATTGTATTTCCAAAAATATATTGAGTACAGCTGAGCTATTCCGCGAATTTCAACTGTAAGCGCTATATATTTTGACATGAAACTTTTTAAATTATCTGTCGCTGTGATGCAATTATAATATATTAACTGTGAATACATTCCAGTATATGTTAATTGTCATTGACAAAATATCGAAATTCCTTCACAGAGAAAAGTATTAAATAAAGAAGGAAGAAATCACGATATACAGGGTGTTACAAAAAGGTGCGGCCAAACTTTCAGGAAACATTCTGATGTGTTGCCAAATGTGCCAACACCTTGTAGATAGTTGAGGCCTAAATGCACGCTATCTAACGCAGACGGGCGTGAAGTCTGGAACAGGATACTTTATGAATGCACTAAAGAAAAGTACGTAGCTGATTTTATACTTAACTTTTACTTCATCCTTGTGGTACGTCGCTCTTGATAATACAAGTGAAATTCTCAGATATGGTTAATGGCGCCTTGCTAGGTCGTAGCCATGGACTTAGCTGAAGGCTATTCTAACTGTCTCTCGGCAAATGAGAGAAAGGCTTCGTCAGTGTAGTCGCTAGCAAAGTCGTCGTACAACTGGGGCGAGTGCTAGTACGTCTCTCTAGACCTGCCGTGTGGTGGCGCTCGGTCTGCAATTACTGACAGTGGCGACACGCGGGTCCGACATGTACTAATGGACCGCGGCCGATTTAAAGCTACCACCTAGCAACTGTGGTGTCTGGCGGTGACACCACACATTCCTCACACACAAAGAAAGAAAATATGTTACGTGGACATGTGTCCGGAAACGCTTATTTTCCGTGTTATAGCTCATTTTATTACTTCTCTTCAAATCACATTAATCATGGAATGGAAACACACAGCAACAGAACGTACCAGCGTGACTTCAAATACTTTGTTACAGGAAATGTTCAAAATGTCCTCCGTTAGCGAGTTACAGGAAATGTTCAAAATGTCCTCCGTTAGCGAGTTACAGGAAATGTTCAAAATGTCCTCCGTTAGCGAGGATACGTGCATCCACCCTCCGTCGCATGGACTCCCTGATGCGCTGATGCAGCCCTGGAGAATGGCGTATTGTATCACAGCCGTCCACAATACGAGCACGAAGAGTCTCTACATTTGGTACCGGGGTTGCGTAGACAAGAGCTTTCAAATGCCCCCATAAATGAAAGTCAAGAGTGTTGAGGTCAGGAGAGCTTGGAGGCCACGGAATTGGTCCGCCTCTACCAATCCGTCGGTCACCGAATCTGTTGTTGAGAAGCGTACGAACACTTCGACTGAAATGTGCAGGAGCTCCATCGTGCACGAACCACACGTTGTGTCGTACTTGTAAAGACACATGTTCTAGCAGCACAGGTAGAGTATCCCGTATGAAATCGTGATAACGTGCTCCATTGAGCGTAGGTGGAAGAACATGGGGCCCAATCAAGACATCAACAACAATGCCTGCCCAACCGTTCACAGAAAATCTGTGTTGATGAAGTGATTGCACAATTGCGTGCGGATTCTCGTCAGCCCACACATGTTGATTGTGAAAATTTACAATTTGAGCACGTTGGAGTACATACTGACGAACCTAAAATGAGCTCTAACATGGAAATTAAGCGCTTCCGGACACATGTCCACATAACGTCTTTTCTTTATTCGTGTGTGAGGAATGTTTCCTGAACGTTTGGCCGTACCCTTTTGTAACACCCTGTATAAACGTGTTGAGGCTGTTCCGCCATGTCAAGAGGATATTCAGTGCAGCGTATTTCAGTATCAAAATCATAAGCATTTACCACAAGTAAACATTTTTCGTCCTTTTGCACCCAAGCACGCTTCGCAAAACCACGTAACACATTGCTGGCACTTTTATCCAGAGGAGCTGCCTATAACACTCGTTACTGTTTCTTTCATATCCACGTCCGACCATAATGCACTTGGCTTTTTTCCCTTTGTACGTACGGACCATCTGAAAAGAAACCAAGAAAACCTGTTCTGTAGAATTTCGCAGTGAAACATCAATTGAACTAATAATTTGACTGAGTGCAAATAGCCCCATGTGCAGATATTTCGAAAGGCGCGGAAAATCAGACGTTTGTGTAAAAAGCAAGCCGTATTTGTTGACTTCTCATCTACGTGATTACTCTGCTATTCACAATAAAGTGCCTGGCAGAGGGTTCAATGAACCACCTTCATGCTGTCTCTCTACCGTTCCACTCTCGAACGGCGCGCGGAAAAAACGAACACTTAAATTTTTCTGTGCGAGCCCTGATTTCTCTTATTTTATCGTGATGATCATTTCTCCCTATGTAGGAGGGTGCCAACAGAATGTTTTCGCAATCGGAGGAGAAAGCTGGTGATTGAAATTTCATGAGAAAATCCCGTCGCAACGAAAAACGCCTTTGTTTTAATGTTTGCCACCCCAATTCCCGTATCATGTCTGTGGCACTACCTCCCCTATTTCGCGATAACACAAAACGAGCTGCCCTTCTTTGTACTTTCTCGATATCATCCGTTTAAGTCCCACCTGATGCGGATCCCACACCGCACAGCAATACTCCAGAATAAGGCGGACAAGCGTGGTGTAAGCAGTCTCTTTAGTAGACCTGTTGCACCTTCTAAGTGTTCTGCCAATGAATCGCAGTCTTCTAAGTGTTCTGCCAATGAATCGCAGTCTTTGGTTTGTTCTACCCACATATTATCTATGTGATCGTTCCAATTTAGGTTATTTCTAATTGTAATGCCTAAGTATTTAGTTGCATTTACAGCCTTCAGATTTGTGTGACTTGTTGCGTAATCGAAATTTAGCGGATTCCTCTTAGTACTCGTGTCAATATCTTCACACACTTCTTTATTCAGGGTCAAACGGTTCAAATGGCTCTGAGCACTATGGGACTTAACATCTGAGGCCATCAGTCCCCTAGAACTTAGAACTACTTAAACCTAACTAACCTAAGGACATCACACACATCCATACCCGAGGCACGATTCGAAACTGCGATCGTAGCGGTCGCGCGGTTCCAGACTGAAGCACCTAGAACCGCACGGCCACTCCGGCTGGCCTATTCAGGGTCAATTGGCACTTTTCGCAGCATACAGATATCTTACATAAATCATTTTGCAATTCGTTTTGGTCATCTGATGACTTTACAAGACGGTAACTGACAGCATCATCTGCAAACAATCTAAGACTCAGATTGTCTCTTATGTCGTTAATATAGATCAGGAACAATAGAGGGCCTATAGCACTTCCTTGGGGAACGCCGGATATTACTTCTGTTTTACTCGATGACTTGCCGTCTGTTACTACGAACTGTGACCTTTATGACAGGAAATGACGAATCCAGTCGCACAACTGAGGCGATATTCCATAGGCAAGCAGTTTGGTTAGAAGACACTTGTGAGGAACGGTGTCGAAAGCCTTCTGCAAATCTAAAAATATGGAATCAATTTGACATTCCCTGTCTATAGCATGTATTACTTCTCGAGTATAAAGAGCTAGTTGTGTTTCGCAAGAAAGATATTTTCTGCATCCGTGCTGACTACGTGTCAATAAATCGTTTTCTTCGAGGTAATTCATAACGCTCGAATACAGTATATGTTCCAAAACCCTACTGCAAATCGACGTTAGTGATATGGATCTGTAATTCAGCGGATTACTCCTACTTCCCTTTTTGGATATTGGCGTGACTCGAGCAATTTTCCAGTCTAGGTACTGATCTTTCTGCGAGTGAGTGGTTGTATGTAATTGCTAAATATGGAGTTATTTTATCAGCATACTCTGAGAGGAACCTGACTGGTATACAATCTAGACCGGAGGCCTTGACTTTCTTAAGTGATTTAAGCTACTTTACTACCCAGAGTGCCCCAGACAGCATCCCAGAGTGCCCCAGAGAGCTAAAACACCAAGAAGAATCGCTTCTCGGCTTTTGACAAGATCAATGTGTAGTAGTATATTATGAATCATTAATTAACAAAGTAATACAAACAAAGTAATACAGAAATACAAGTCGCTGAGGAATGAAATAAATAGGAAGTGCAGGGAAGCTAAGACGAAATGGCTGCAGGAAAAATGTGAAGACATCGAAAGAGAGATGATTGTCGGAAGGACAGACTCAGCATACAGGAAAGTCAAAACAACCTTTGGTGACATTAAAAGCAACGGTGGTAACATTAAGAGTGCAACGGGAATTCCACTGTTAAATGCAGAGGAAATAGCTGGAAAGAATACATTGAAAGCCTCTATGAGGGTGAAGATTTGTCTGATGTGATAGAAGAAGAAACAGGGGTCGATTTAGAAGAGATAGGGGATCCAGTATTAGAATCGGAATTTAAAAGAGCTATGGAGGACTTACGGTCAAATAAGGCAGAAGGGATAGATAACATTCCATCAGAATTTCTAAAATCATTAGGGGAAGTGGCAACAAAACGATTTTTCACGTTGGTGTGTAGAATATATGAGTCTGGCGATATACCATCTGACTTCCGGAAAAGCATCATCCACACAATTCTGAAGACGGCAAGAGCTGACAAGTGCGAGAATTATCGCACAATCAGCTTAACAGCTCATGCATCGAAGCTGCTTACAAGAGTAATATACAGAAGAATGGAAAAGAAAATTGAGAATGCGCTAGGTGACGATCAGTTTGGCTTTAGGAAAAGTAAAGGGACGAGAGAGGAAATTCTGACGTTACGGCTAATAATGGAAGCAAGGCTAAAGAAAAATCAAGACATTTTCGTAGGATTTGTCGACCTGGAAAAAGAGTTCGACAATATAAAATGGTGCAAGCTGTTCGAGATTCTGAAAAAAGTAGGGGTAAGCTATAGGGAGAGACGGGTCATATACAATATGTACAACAGGATGTACGTCTGGAGTACAGCATTGTATGGTAGTGAAACATGGACTGTGGGAAAACCGGAACAGAAGAGAATCGAAGCATTTGAGATGTGGTGCTATAGAAGAATGTTGAAAATTAGGTGGACTGATAAGGTAAGGAATGAGGAGGTTCTACGCAGAATCGGAGAGGAAAGGAATATGTGGAAAACACTGATAAGGAGAAGGGACAGGATGATAGGACATCTGCTAAGACATGAGGGAATGACTCCCATGGTACTAGAGGGAGCTGTAGAGGGCAAAAACTGTAGAGGAAGACAGAGATTGGAATACGTCAAGCAAATACTTGAGGACGTGGGTTGCAAGTGCTACCTTGAGATGAAGAGGTTAGCACAGAAAAGGAATTCGTGGCGGGCCGCATCAAACCAGTCAGTAGACTGATGGAGAAAAAAAAAAATACTACACCGAGAATACCTACTTCTATGTTACTCATCTTTTAAGTTGTTCTTGATTGGAATTCAGAAACATTTACTTCGTCTTCTTTGGTGAAAGAGTTTCGGAAAGCCGTGTTTAATGACTCTGCTTTAGTGGCACTGTCATCAGTGACTTCACAGTTGTTATCGCGCAGTGAAGGTTTTGATTGCGTCTTGCCACTGGTGTGCTTTGTGTATGATCAGAACCTCTTTGGGTTTTCTGCCAGATTCCGAGACAGAGTTTCGTTGTGGAAATTATTAACAGCATCTCGCATTGAAGTACGCGCTGTATTTCGAACTGCTGCAAAACTTTGCCAGTATTGGGGACTTTGCGTTCTTTTATATTTGGCATACTTTTTTCGCTGTTTCTGCAACAGCGATATGACCTGTTTTGTGTACCATAGGGGACCAGTACCATCACTTATTAATTTATGTGGTATATATCTCTCAACTGCTGTCGATACTATCTCTTCGAAATCATTCCACAACCTTTCTACGCTTATATGATCAGATCGGAAGGAGTGAAGACTGTCTTAAAAAGGCGCTAAGAGAATTTTTATCAGCTTTTTTAAATAGATGTACTTTGCGTTTCTTTTTGATGGTTGTGGGTGTTACGGTATTCAGCCTAGCAGCAACTGCCTTGTGCTCACTAATCCCTGTATTCGTCATGATACACCCTACTTATCCAGAATTATTTATTGCTAATAGGTCACGTACACCGTCGTAACCATTTACGCTTCAAGTGGGCTCATGAACTATTTGTTCAAAATAATTTTCTGAGGAAGCATTCAGTACAATTTCGGATGACGTTTTATGCCCGCCGCCGGCTTTAAACGTATAATTTTTCTAGCATATCGAGGGTAGATTGGAGTTACCACCGACTATAACTGTATGATTGGGGTATCTATTTGAAATGAGACTCATTTTTTCTTTGAACTGTTCAGTAACTATATTTTCTGAATCAGAGGGTCGGTAAAATGATCCAATTAATAGTTTAGTCCGATTGTCAAGTATGACTTCTACCCATACTATTTCGCAGGAACTATCTACTTCAGTTTCACAAGGCAAACTACTTCTGACAGCGATAAATTCTCGAGCAGCAACTGCATTTAATCTATCTTTTCTGAACACTGTTAGATCGTTTGAAAAAAAAACCTCGGCTGAACTTATTTCCGGCTTTAGCCAGCTTTTCGTACCTATAACTGTTTGATCTTCAGTGCTATCTATTAGGGCTTGGATGTCTGGTTCTTTCCCAACACAGCTACGACAATTTACCATACCGATCGTTCCTACAACTACCTTTCTGTGTTTTACCCGCCCCATTTTTGACGGATACCCTTTCTGGAAATACGGAAGCGTCCGATCCCGCCCGTCTGCTTTGACCCATGACGTCACAAATACGGCGGAAACGACCATAAACCACGATTCCAATATGGCGCATATAAATTCGTTACGTACACATTATGAGGACGAAAATACATCGAAAAACAAACACACACACGTTCCACAAAAAGCCTAATCACACTAACGGGACAAGCGCGGGAAATACGGGGTTTTTGGGTGGGGACAAACTAAATACAAACAAATTTAGACACCCACCTCCATACAAAACGACGCAAAACGACAAAAAAAAAACGACATCACAAAACTCCTCCAAATACCACTAAACACAATAATCATCTGGAATCGGACACTTCCCTTGACCTATATAGCTCAAAAACATCTCCCGATACCAATGCCAAATACCAACATTCACAGCCACCCACTGGGATCGAACACTTCCCTTGACCTGTTATCCGTACGACATCTCCACATACAGCCGTCCCTGGTCGGAGACGCCGCGTCTTTAAGTAAGCCTCATTTCTTCACGACATACTGAACACTTTACGACTTCATCCAAAAATCCGAATAGTTGAAGAAATTTTATTAGAGACAACGCACTGTCCCCCATCATAGCCGACAACCGAAAACTGTTGACTGTCAGTCATATCCATACCTACCAAAGACATAAAAAAAGCAATTTACCAAAATTCACACACGACGCCACACTCGCAAACTAAACCAAAAACATCACCTAACACACCACCAGAGAGCACGACCGATCGCATCAAAACGACACCTACAAACACGCCACTCTCACAAACTAATTTCCGCTCCGTCGTGACGTCACACACCAAACAGCCTTACATCACGGGTCAAAGCCGACGGATGGGATCGGACGCTTCGGTCGACCCCCCTTTCTGTGGTTCCCTGAGACCCTCTAACCTAAAAAACCGCCCAGTCACTTCCACACAGCCCCCGCTACCTGCACAACCTGTGTTCTTATAAGGTAACCATAAGAAATTCTTCCAATCCATATGTGGCATACAGCAAACCAGTGCTTAACAGGGGTCGACAGAAGCGTCCGATCCCACGCGTCGGCTTTGACCCGTGACGTAAGGGTGTTGTCGTGTGTGACGTCATGACGGCGCGGAGTTTGGTTTGAGTGTGGCTGTCTCCAGTTCTGTTTTATCTTATTTTGTTTACTTTTCTGATCTGTTCGTTCTATCTCGTGAGATTTTATTTTAAATTTAAAAACGCTTATTACTTATTTTCATTATCTGTTTCCTCCAATTTCTGTTTTAGTTTATTATATTTATCTTTCTGATCTGTTCGTTCTATCCCGTGAGATTTTTTTTTAATAAAGACAAAAAACACTAATCAGCTACTGAAGCATCTTTATCTTCTACGGGTTGCAGGGGTTACGAGCCCTGGGGAGGTGGGTGGGTATTCATGCATGGCTGTCTTCACTTACACGTTGTAGCTACGCAAGGCGTCTAAATTTGTTTATATTTAGTTTGCCCACCCCCCCCCCCCACCCAAAACACCCCATTTCCCGCGCTTGTCCCGTTAGTGTCATTAGGCTTCTTGCGGAAAGTGTGTGTGTTTGTTTTTGTTTCCGCCATATTTGTGACGTTATGGGTCAAAGCAGACGGGCGGGTTCGGACGCTTCCGTTTTTCCCTTAACAGTACGGGCTAAAAACAGTCTTGGTTGCAATTTTAGTTCCTACTTTTCAACGATGCGATTCGCCTTATTTAGGCATCCTCAGGTTATCTTTTAAAAGATGCCTAAATAAGGCGAAACGCGTCGTTGAAAAATAAAAAAACTAAAATTGGAACCAATACTAGTAACCCATAAGAGTTAAAAATTTCACGTACTTGTGCACGGTATACCTAACTATGGCAATAATCCACTACAATTTGCTTACCTCTAGAGTTCGTTCTTCTGTCCTGTCAATAATGCAACAGAAAACAGCCTCACGACAGCAACACAGGGATACAGTGCAGGCAAAACGGCGTTGACTCTGCGAGGAGCTATCGCACTGTTCAAACATTTCCTGTTTCAGGCGGATTAGCCCCGCGGCCGCAAAAGCCCCGCTGTACCGTATTTGCGAAACTAGGCAAACTGTTAGGCTGTGTCTCGCGTAAGCGTCATAAACAACCGACAGCGAGCGACCTCTAGATACGCGGCACTTACAAGGGAACCTCCCCATCGCACCCCCCTCAGATTTAGTTATAAGTTGGCACAGTGGATAGGCCTTGAAAAACTGAACACAGATCAATCGAGAAAACAGGAAGAAGTTGTGTTGGAACTATGAAAAAAATAAGCAAAATATACAAACTGATGAGTCCATGTGCAAGATAAGCAACATCAAGGATTATGTACGCGCAAGAGCGCAGTGGTCCCGTGGTTAGCGTGAGCAGCTGCGGAACGATAGGTCCTTGGTTCAAGTCTTCCCTCGAGTGAAAAGTTTAATTTTTTATTTTCAGGCAATTATTATCTGTCCGTCCGTCCGTCCGATGCGATCACTTTTTTGGGAGTGATTATCACATCCGCAAGGAAACCTAAATCGGGCAAGGTAGAAGACTCTTTTTACCCATTCGCCAAGTGTACAAGTTAGGTAGGTCGACAACATATTCCTGCCATGTGACGCACATGCCGTCACCAGTGTCGTATAGAACACAGGGTGTTACAAACTTTCAGAAAACACTCCTCCACACAAAGAAAGAAAATATGTTATGTAGACATGTGTCCGGAAACGCTTACTTTCCATGTTAGAGCTCATTTTGTTACTTCTCTTCAAATCACATTGATCATGGAATGGAAACACACAGCAACAGGACGTACCAGCGTGACTTCAAACACTTTGTTACAGGAAATGTTCAAAATGTCCTCCGTCAGCGAGGATACATGCATCCACCCTCCGTTGCACGGAATCCCTGATGCGCTGATGCAGCCCTGGTGAATGGCGTATTGTATCACAGACTGAAATGTGCAGGAGCTCCATCGTGCATGAACCACATGTTGTGTCGTACTTGTAAAGGCACATGTTCTAGCAGCACAGGTAGAGTATCCCGTATGAAATCGTGATAACGTGCTCCATTGAGCGTAGGTGGAAGGACGTGGGGCCCAATCGAGACATCAGCAACAATGCCTGCCCAAACGTTCACAGAAAATCTGTGTTGATGACGTGATTGCACAATTGCGTGCGGATCCTCGTCAGCCCACACATGTTGAAATTGTGAAAATTTACAATTTGATCACGTTGGAGTACATACTGACGAAACTAAAATGAGCTCTAACATGGAAATTAAGCGTCTCCGGACACATGTCCACATAACATCTTTTCTTTATTTGTGTGTGAGGAATGTTTCCTGAAAGTTTGGCCGTACCTTTTTATAACACCCTGTATATCAGACGTGTTTTCCTGTGGAGGAATCGTTGACCTATGACCTTGCGATCAAATGTTTTCGGTTCCCATTGGAGAGGCACGTCCTTTCGTCTAGTAATCGCACGGTTTTGCGGTGCGGTCGCAAAACACAGACACTAAATGTGGTGTCACCGCCAGACACCACACTTGCTAGGTGGTAGCTTTAAATCGGCCGCGGTCCATTAGTACATGTCGGACCCGCGTGTCGCCACTGTCAGTAATTGCAGACCGAGCGCCACCACACGGCAGGTCTAGAGAGACGTACGAGCACCCGCCCCAGTTGTACAGCCGACTTTGCTAGCGACTACACTGACGAAGCCTTTCTCTCATTTGCCGAGAGATAGTGAAAATAGCCTTCAGCTAAGTCCATGGCTACGACCTAGCAAGGCGCCATTAACCATTTCTAGAGAGAGTCTCACTTGTATCATCAAGAATGCTGTATACAAATAATGGATTAAAGTTAAGTATTCCAGCAGCTACGTACTTTTCTTTATAGCATTCATTACGTATCCTGTTTCAGACCTAACGCCAGCCTGCGTGAGTTGACGCGTGCATTTCGGCCTCGTCTCTAAATTAGTGTGCGTTGTGTTGGCTAATCTGCCGACACAACACTAAACTTATTACAGTGAACAGAGACGTCAATGAACGAACGGACCGATCATACCTTTGAGAAAATAAAGGAAATAAACTTTTCGCTCGAGGGAAGACTTGAACCAAGGACCTCTCATTCCGCAAGCTGCTCACGCTAACCACGGGACCACGGCTCTCCTGAGCTCATACTATCCTTGATGTTGCCTATGTTGCGCATGGACTACTCAGTTTGTATATTTTACTTATTTCTTTCGTAGTTCCACACAACTTCTTCCTGTTTTCTGGATAGATCTGTGTTCAGTTTTTCAAGGCCTATCCACTGTGCCAGCTTATAACTATATCTGAGGGGGGTACGTTGGGCAGGTTCCCTTGTTAGCAACAAGCAACAGCATTGGGCGAAAAGCTCGGGTGTGACTGCAGGTGAGCGACCGCCTCGCGCTACGAAATAGCTGCTTAGAGGCGGCCACCTGTTTCTGTGCAACGGCGCCCCTGAACGGTAGAATACTGCAGCTCGAGAGTAAGGCTGCACAATTAGCTTTACCTTGGAAAATAAAGCGAAAAGGAATGCTGCGTATGAAATTTACAGAGGAAGGAATCTTCACGGGGAATTTCATAATTTACACCATCAACTACGGAGATCACCAGACAAATTCTTCGAATGCGCGTGAATGAGCAGGGGAGAATTAGAGTATCTCATCAATAAATTAAAGGGACCACACCGTGGTTCAGGTAGAAAGAAATTGATTTGCGGTTTCCACGTTGTTGTTGTGGCCTTCAGTCCTGAGACTGGTTTGATGCAGCTCTCCATGCTACTCTATCCTGTGCAAGCTCCTTCATCTCCCAGTACCTCCTGCAATCTACATCCTTCTGAATCTGCTTAGCGTATTCATCTCTTGGTCTCCCTCTACGATTCTTACCCTCCACGCTGCCCTCCAGTACTAAATTGGTGATCCCTTGATGCCTCAGAACATGTCCTAACAACCGATCCCTTCTTCTAGTCAAGTTGTGCCACATTCTCCTCTTCTCCCCAATTCTATTCAATACCTCCTCATTAGTTATGTGATCTACCCACCTAATCTTCAGCATCCTTCTGTAGCACCACATTTCGAAAGCTTCTATTCTCTTCTTGTCTAAACTATTTATCGTCCATGTTTCACTTCCATACATGGCTACACTCCATGCAAATGCTTTCAGAAACGGCTTCCTGACACTTCAATCAATACTCGATGTTAACAAATTTCTCTTCTTCAGAAACGCTTTCCTTGCCACTGCCAGTCTACAGTTTATATCCTCTCTACTTCGACCGTCATCAGTTATTTTGCTTCCCAAATAGCAAAACTCCTTTACTACTTTAAGTGTCTCATTTCCTAATCTAATTCCCTCAGCATCACCCGACTTAATTCGACTACAACCATTATCCTCGTTTTGCTGTTGTTGATGTTCATCTTATACCCTCCATCCAAGACACTGTCCATTCCGTTCAGCTGCTCATCCAAGACCTTTGCTGTCTCTGACACAATTACAATGTCATCGGCGAACCTCAAACTTTTCATCTCTTCTCCATGGATTTTAATTCCTACTCCGAACTTTTCTTTTGTTTCTTTTACTGCTTGCTCAATATGCAGATTGAATAGCATCAGGGACAGGCTACAATCCTGTCTCACTCCCTTCCCAACCACTGCTTCCCTTTCATACCCCTCGACTCTTATAACTGCCATCTGCTTTCTGTACAAGTTGTAAATAGCCTTTCGCTCCATGTATTTTACCTCAGCCACCTCCAGAATTTGAAAGATAGTATTCCAGTCAACATTGCCAAAAGCTTTCTCTAAGTCTACAAATGCTAGAAATGTAGGTTTGCCTTTCCTTAATCTTTCTTCTAAGATAAGTCGTAGGGTCAGTATTGCCTCTCGTGTTCTAACATTTCTGCGGAATCCAAACTGATCTTCCCCGAGGTCGGCTTCTACCAGTTTTTCCATTCGTCTGTAAAGAATTCGCGTTAATATTTTGCAGCTGTGACTTATTAAACTGATAGTTCGGTAATTTTCACATCTGTCAACACCTGCTTTCTTTGGGATTGGAATTATTATATTCTTCTTGAAGTCTGAGGGTATTTCACCTGTCTCATACATCTTGCTCACCAGATGGTAGAGTTTTGTCAGGACTGGCTCTCCCAAGGCTGTCAGTAGTTGTAATGGAATGTTGTCTACTCCCAGGGCCTTGTTTCGAGTTAGGTCTTTCAGTGCTCTGTCAAACTAATCATGCAGTATCATATCTCCCATTTCATCTTCATCTACCTCCTCTTCCATTTCCATAATATTGTCCTCATGATATTTCGATAAATTAAGGTTTTATTTAAGTACTCTGAAAAGGATTTTGCTGAAAAAGTTTTTTTTAGAGCATTTGAAGCTCATTTTCCTACCACGCGTGTTTATGTGCCACACCCACTTTTCTGTCACCCACTGTCAACCCATCCACTGTCAAGTCTAAGCCATACTGAAATGCCATTATTAGCAAAACAGAATGTCTAGGCCATGTTCAAAAACGTTTGGGAACAAGGCTGAGAAAACTAACTATTGATATGAGAGGAAAAAAATTAGAAAATGGAAAGCTGTTGACCGGACAGGGTTGGTTAACTAAAATTGAAATAGGAAACTTGCAGGTATACTATGGGCACGCAATTAGCAGAAATAAAGAAAATCTGGAGGCAATGAAGAGAGATGATTGGGCGATATTCTTCTATAAGTCCTCTACTGATGATAACCCATGTCATGGATTGTGGCCATCAGGAGAAAATTCATGGTGCAAATGCAACAGCGCTCAGGAAACTGGAGAATCTTTATTCTCACCAGCATCCTCTTCCTGCTGCTGTTATTACAGCAATTAAACCTATTTTCAGAGACTTGGCTCATCCTGACCTTCTAAGGAAATGTCTGCATGGGCAGACACAGAACCCAAATGAACGTTTCAACAGCGTAATTTGGAACCGCCTTCCTAAACCTGTATTTGTAGGCATGCATACAATGAAACTAGGAGTTCATGATGCCGTTATTCCATTCAATTGTGGTAATATTGGAAAGTGTTGGGTACTGAAAAAGCCGGCAATTAATCCTGGTGAAAATATGATCTCAGGGCTGCAACACTGCGATAAAGTGAGGATATCCGATGCAGACAGATCTGCATCCAATATGGCCAAGAAAGCAAGGCAAACATCCAGGAAGGGGAAAAAGAAGCTGGAAGACCTGCTAGAGGCCAAAGAAGGGCCATCATATGCAGCAGGACTGTTTTAATTAACTGTAACTAACAAATTTCAAAAGTTTTTTCTTTAAAGTCAATTTTCCACAAACTACAATTTTCAGTACATATGCCCCATTCGGGAGCTGTACCGGCACAGTGCGACAGCATATTTGGTAGCTATGGGACGGCCATCGACTTGTGTCAACAACTTCAATGTAAGACGAGGACCCACAGTCCAATATACTTTTAATTCTGTTTTACTCTATGGACTTCTCAACTATTTGTGATGGTATTTTGTCTTTTTAGTCCGTTTAATTACATGACATAGATTTTACAACCTGATGATGGGAGCATTGTCTCTTGAAACGCGTTGTTAAAATATATGTATTAGAATCGCGGTTGAATGCTAACAGTGGTAACCAGTATAACGACAACTGCTACCTGGACTCCATAATGGATTATATTAAAAAAAATTAATAATTGAAACAAAAAAGGGCGTAACATACATGTCACGCTAGGCAGAACATATATTTTAGGCAGAATATATGACAGCAAGTAAAATAATACACTGTATGTGATTTACATCAAGTTCAGGTGACATTACTCGCTGTCTGTGATATGGCACAAAACATTCAATGCACAAACCACATTTGCAGCACATATTCTTGGGGTTCCTTAGCAGCTTTCCGTCGCACAGCGTCTTGTTTTTTTCTGTGGCATCATGGCTACCAGATGGTTTGTTTCATCATATATCATGCAGCGCTCTCCACTGGTCTGAACTGCCTGCAGGGCTTCCAGAACCTCTTGGTACTGCAGCATTGGAAGTCAGGTAACATTTCACTATGTAGCGCCGGAAGTGCAGCTGAGGCACATTTATACCAGTCTTTCTATGAAGAAGCCACCCATTATCTATAGAGATATCTAGAAGCCACGTAAATTTCATCCATTCGGTCAGTTCCTCCCACATTTTTGTTGTATTCTCCAGTTACAGTCGAGGTACAAGTATTCTTTTCTCCTCTCGTCTAGAGTATCGGGCAACGATGCTGACTGGACTGGTACCATGGCTTGTGGAAGCAATTGTTACTGTAGAATTATCTAGCCATCTGGCAACGATTATTCCACTTTCCTTGCTGCTCTTGTAATCAAAATCTCCTCTCTTAGCCCCTTTCGGACATAGTGTTAGAAGGTATGAGGTGACACTCTTCAGGCAGACGATTTTCACGAATAGTCCCAGTTGCCCCAAAACCTCGTTGCTTCAGGTAAATCAACAATGTTTGTGATGTAAACAGGTTGTCAAAATAAAACGTGTAGGGAAGATGTTTGTTCTTTTCAGGAGCAGAATCGATCATTTGAATCAAAGGAACAGCACATTTACCAAATGCTTTCTCATATTTGTCGTTCCTCTAAGGATCACCACCTTGGTATATTTGAAAGTCCACTACGTAACCCATGGTTGTGTTTAGACACCAGGCTTTGTACTCAAATCTAATGGGCTTACCTTTCAGAAACTGTTTACTTCCATGTCTGCCAAAATATTTTATCATGCTCTCATCGTGAGACAAATCTTGCTCAGGCTGAAAGTGGAGAGCAAACTTTTTTCTTAGCACATTTATTAATGCACGACGTTTCCACATTCTATCATTAGCATCCATTTTTGTGTTGTCACACGAGTGAAAGAATCTGATAATCGTTTCAAACCTGTCCCTTCTCATCATGCTGTGGACCAATTCATTTCTCATGTCCAATCCACAATCCCAGTAATATGTTCTGCTAGGTAAAAGATTATAGCCAGAAAGAATTAGAATTCCTAGAAAACCTTTTATCTCTTCATATGTTACTTGTGAATCTGAGCAGTTCTTGAATAAAGCATACTTCGTCGATTCAGTGCGAAGAAATTCAATTACTTCGTTGTTCCAAACTAATTCGAAGCACTGAACTGGAGACAAGTTTCTGTATTTACTATAATCATTCTCCGGAAATACAGAACTAACACTACGTCTTTTTTTCAATCTCTGATTACAGTTTTTAAGATCTGTGACTTTTCCTGTTCATCTAGTTTACCATCAGGAGAGAAATTAATCTCAGCTTCACTACCTAACCTGTGTTTACTTGCTAAAACCACCTCTGCACCAGCCTGGAATTGCCTTGGTCCAAGATTATCGGCGTTTCCTCCCCCATTTTCTTCCCCAGAATCTTCATCCGAATCCACATTAGCTTCAGGAGGTTCAATAAATATATCTGTTGCATATTCTTCCTCCACTTCAAGAATAGCCAGGATCTCATGGAGAGACAGACCTCTAAAGAGAACGAATCGTTATTTTAACTGTTTTGCCTAGCGTGACATATATGCAACACAAAATTAAAACTGTATTTGGAGCCACAAAAATAAGAATTGCATTTTGCAGATAACCATTAACATAAATTTCAGTACTTTTAACATTATAATCAACCATAATTTAAACAAATTGTACTATAATTTGCGATAAAAAATTATACTTCTTATTCCAAGATACACTCCTGGAAATGGAAAAAAGAACACATTGACACCGGTGTGTCAGACCCACCATACTTGCTCCGGACACTGCGAGAGGGCTGTACAAGCAATGATCACACGCACGGCACAGCGGACACACCAGGAACCGCGGTGTTGGTCGTCGAATGGCGCTAGCTGCGCAGCATTTGTGCACCGCCGCCGTCAGTGTCAGCCAGTTTGCCGTGGCATACGGAGCTCCATCGCAGTCTTTAACACTGGTAGCATGCCGCGACAGCGTGGACGTGAACCGTATGTGCAGTTGACGGACTTTGAGCGAGGGCGTATAGTGGGCATGCGGGAGGCCGGGTGGACGTACCGCCGAATTGCTCAACACGTGGGGCGTGAGGTCTCCACAGTACATCGATGTTGTCGCCAGTGGTCGGCGGAAGGTGCACGTGCCCGTCGACCTGGGACCGGACCGCAGCGACGCACGGATGCACGCCGAGACCGTAGGATCCTACGCAGTGCCGTAGGGGACCGCACCGCCACTTCCCAGCAAATTAGGGACACTGTTGCTCCTGGGGTATCGGCGAGGACCATTCGCAACCGTCTCCATGAAGCTACGGTCCCGCACACCGTTAGGCCGTCTTCCGCTCACGCCCCAACATCGCGCAGCCCGCCTCCAGTGGTGTCGCGACAGGCGTGAATGGAGGGACGAATGGAGACGTGTCGTCTTCAGCGATGAGAGTCGCTTCTGCCTTGGTGCCAATGATGGTCGTATGCGTGTTTGGCGCCGTGCAGGTGAGCGCCACAATCAGGACTGCATACGACCGAGGCACACAGGGCCAACACCCGGCATCATGGTGTGGGGAGTGATCTCCTACACTGGCCGTACACCACTGGTGATCGTCGAGGGGACATTGAATAGTGCACGGTACATCCAAACCGTCATCGAACCCATCGTTCTACCATTCCTAGACCGGCAAGGGAACTTGCTGTTCCAACAGGACAATGCACGACCGCATGTATCCCGTGCCACCCAACGTGCTCTAGAAGGTGTAAGTCAACTACCCTGGCCAGCAAGATCTCCGGATCTGTCCCCCATTGAGCATGTTTGGGACTGGATGAAGCGTCGTCTCACGCGGTCTGCACGTCCAGCACGAACGCTGGTCCAACTGAGGCGCCAGGTGGAAATGGCATGGCAAGCCGTTCCACAGGACTACATCCAGCATCTCTACGATCGTCTCCATGGGAGAATAGCAGCCTGCATTGCTGCGAAAGGTGGATATACACTGTACTAGTGCCGACATTGTGCATACTCTGTTGCCTGTGTCTATGTGCCTGTGGTTCTGTCAGTGTGATCATGTGATGTATCTGACCCCAGGAATGTGTCAATAAAGTTTCCCCTTCCTGGGACAATGAATTCACGGTGTTCTTATTTCAATTTCCAGGAGTGTATAATCTCACTCACAAAAGTCTTCTGTACTTGAAGCACCAGTCACTGACCACTTAATTCTTGCAACTGACTGAAACCTACCTAAACATGAACAACAAAGCCTCCTTGTAACAACAACAACGCTGTACTAGTGTACATATAATAATTTTTTCTTCTGATTTTCGATAGATTAGTGTAATCGATGTTCTGATTTCATTTCTCTTTTTTGTTTCATGCCATTATGTTAAGGAAACTGTAAACAATTTCCGATGTGAAAATTTAATGTTTATGTCAAATGTCAAGCAGTATTGTAACAGAACTGAAGTGTAACAAATGTTGAAACTGTTGTAAGATGTTAAAGTTGTAATTGTGCGTCTGGTCCATATGTAGGCAATGTATTAGGATATGTAGAATGCAAAACCTCGGGTGAATACCCGGCTTGTAAGGGAGCGGTAAAAGGTGGATGGCAGGCGAGCGCGGGAAAATGCACACGGGCGCTGCACGGCATAACGGGCTCAGCAGTAGTAGTCGGAGTTGGGCATTGGTCTGAACAACACGTTCTGGATCGAGGAGGCTCTCCTGGAAGACGTAGTTTCATTTAGCCTCGGATGTGCCGTTTCCGACGACTACACAGCATGGCTATATTCCATAGGCACTAAATGGAAATGTATTGCGACGCTAAGAAGAAGTTAAGTGCCGATACATCAAGAGCCATAGCTGTGGTTGTATGTGTGCTCTGTGCCTCGCCATCTCGCTGCCTGCCGACCGCCGCATCGATACGAACAGGTTAAAAATTTTAGTACTGTATTCGCGTGGACCAGTGTTATTTTTGTTCCATACTGTTCAATAACAACTTAAATTTTACCAGAATTGTCCCATCATTCAATTATCCTCACAACTAACCTAGCCAGGGTCCTTTCCAAATGCTGTGCAGTCCGAGTGTCCCGAAATGAAGAATTAAAGTTTATGTTAATAATAATTACATGCAGACCTAGCTATGTTAGAATGATGTTTAAAGAACTGTTTTGTTAGTGAACTAATAGACGAATAACAAAGGTCTGACAAAGTTGGAAGATAATTTTGATATTGATTTAGTAATGAAGCTTAATTATTTCGAGACAGATATAATGGTATTTAAATGAGCAGGAAATAAGATAAAAAGAGTAGTAACTCATATAGTGGAAATTTTGAGCACACAATGATTTCAGTAATTAAATTATTTTTTTTTATACAGTGATCATAACAGTTTCAGGGTGCCCCCCCTCTTTTTTATTCATTTGAATTCTGAAGTGTTCTACACTGATTTGACCAGCAAAGTTAAAGCCAATATAAAGGCCAAAATTTATCAGTGTTTTACCTTTATCAAAATTGACATTGTGTGTGTGTTTCGAAAGTGCTATTTCTAGGGTAACCTATGCCCGATTTTAATCAGATAAATAGACAGTACGAAGTTTTATAGTAAACATTATAGTATGGTGTCAGGTATCTATGGTTTATCCATATCAGTACAGAAAGTGAAATTATCAGTTCAGTAGATTTTCTAGTTCTAAAATTTACCATATTATGCAGTGTTATTACGTGTTGTTTTGCAAGCACGTGCATCAACTTGTACAGGGAAGAAACTCAGTTAATGCCTAATTAGGCTGGCAACCGTATTATTAAGAACTTGGTAGCATCTTCTGTGTTGTTTCTTGTCCGTCCTGACGTCTAGTTGCATTTCGGAATTGCTTGACGTATCATTGTTGTTACAGAGTGGGTGTAAGTCTGATTTGCCACCATTCAGGAACACCTTTCTCCTAAGGTGAAGCCCGTCAACTTACCATAGTACAGGCTTTAAGGAGTATCGTGTGCCCCACGCGCACGTTACATCCTTATCTGAAAGCCATACAACAATAGCCACTCCAAACACAGGCATTGTTGCCAACGAGAGAAAACAATGACAGGCTGTTCCGTGACATGTATCTTACGCTAGGCAGAAATGGGTTGAGCTGACAGAATATCATAAGATTAAATTTCGCGCGAGAAATTATGAACCTAAAAAAATTGTGATCATTGTTCATTGAACAGCCCTCGTATTTTAACTGACTCAGCTACAGTTCTGAACACTAAGTTTTATGTATACTTTTTCCACTGCGTCGCTAAGTATATTTTCAAGGTCTTACCAAAGTATATGATCTTTAAGTCTATATCCACCTACCCCAGTATATCAGATACATTAAATTCCTAATAAATTACAATGTGCGACCACAAAATTTTACAGATACTCGAGCCAGCCGGTGTGGCCGAGCGGTTCTAGGCGTTTCAGTCTGGAACCGCTCGACCGCTACGGTCGCAGGTTCGAATCCTGCCTCGGGCATGGATGTGTGTGATGTCCTTAGGTTAGTTAGGTTTAAGTAGTTCTAAGTTCTGGGGGCTGATGACCTCCGATTGTAATTCATCAGCAGTCAGTGTTAAGGTCAAGTGTTTGAATCAATTTAAATAGTGTGTCAGTGTAAAAGAAAATCAAACGTTTTGCGAAACGATTTGTCTAAATGTATGAAATAAAAAATATAGGTGAACGTTTTGTGCACCTCATTTTCTGTTCGGTACTTCGAGCATCATTCAGAGGGACGTAGAACATTACTCTGAACTATTTACTTCTTTTAAACAAATCATCCACAAAATATTTGACCGATTTCTTTCATTTTTTATTTTCAAGTTTTATTCAGAAAGCATGAACTTACTGATACCTCATTTGCCTTCCTAACGTCACTTTCTCGAAAATCTTGTCTTTGGTACTTCATTCCAAGGAAGTCTTTTTGACATTTAAATACGGCTCCAATGTATTTTTACATGCAAAATAGTTAGGTCTTGAACAGATGAACTTTTTGGCACTTCATTTACATAGCTTGGCAGCAGATTTTCGTGAAATATTTAAATTTTTCCTCAGCCCATTAATTAATTTTTCCTTAATTACCCTGATTGCTTCCAACCAGTTAAATATTTTCATGCAAAACTAGACCTTACGCTGGTCGCTTTGATACCCCCTTTGCTTGTTTCTCTCTCTTTGTTTGGCTATCAAAATTCGGACAAAACTTCATGGTGCAATTTATAGGGAGTCTTGTTTTCGCTATGCTCACCCGTTTCCAAAAACGTATCGACTGTTAATCATACGATCAAATAGTCATTTCTGCGTGCTGTCGTTTTCTAAAATAGTCGTTACGATATCTTGAACCGTTTATGAGATAGGATTTTTACGACCACTAAATTCACGAAGCGCAGGAAAGGATTCGGACGCGCAGATAGCGGCCCGTCCGCGGATATAATAACTCATACACTATGTGATCAAAAGTATCCGGACGCCCCCAAAAAAATACATTTTTCATATTAGGTGCATTGTGCTGCCACCTACTGCCAGGTACTCCATATCAGCGACCTCAGTAGTCATCAGACATCGTGAAAGAGCAGAATGGGGCGCTACGCAGAACTCACGGACTTCGAACGTGGTCAGGTGATTGGGTGTCACTTGTGTCATACGTCTGTACGGGAGATTTCCACACTCCTAAACATCCCTAGGTCCACAGTTTCCGATATGATAGTGAAGTGGAAACGTGAAGGGCACGTTCTGCACAAAAGCGTACAGGCCGACCTCGTCTGTTGACTGACAGAGACCGCCGACAGTTGAAGAGGGTCGTAATGTGTAATAGGCAGACATCTATCCAGACCATCATACAGGAATTCCAAACTGCATCAGGATCCACTGCAGGTACTATGACAGGCGGGAGGTGAGAAAACTTGGATTTCAGGGTCGAGCGGCTGCTCATAAGCCACAAATCACGTCGGTAAATGCCAAACGACGCCTCGCTTCGTGTAAGCACCGTGAACACTAGACGATTGAACAGTGGAAAAACGTTGTGTGGAGTGACGAGTCGTGATAGGCAATGTGGCGATCCGATGGCAGGGTGTGGGTATGGCGAATGCCCGGTGAACGTCATCTGCCAGCGTGTGTAGTGCCAACAGTAAAATTCGGAGGCGGTGGTGTTTTGGTGTGGTCGTGTTTTTCGTGGAGTGGGCTTGCACCCCTTGTTTTGCGTGGCACTATCACAGCAGAGGCCCACAGTGATGTTTTAAGGACCTTCCTGTTTCCCACTGTCGAAGAGCAATTAGGGAATGGTGATTGCATCTTTCACCACGGTCGAGCACCTGTTCATAATGCACGGACACCTTTGGGATGTTTTGGAACTCCGACTTCGCTCCAGGCCTCACCGACCGACATCGATACCACTGCTGAGTGCAGCATTCCGTGAAGAATTGGCTGGCATTCCCCAAGAAATCTTCGAGCGCCTGATTGAACGTATGCCTGCGAGAGTGGAAGCTGTCATCAGGGCTAAGGGTGGGTCAACACCATACTGAATTCCAGCATTACCGATGGAGAGCGCCACTAACTTGTAAGTCATTTTCAGCCAGGTGTCCGGATACTTTTGATCACATATATTATAGGGCAGGCCCTGCCAAACGCTGCACATTGTGCAAAAGTGCGGCACATCTCGTCCAGCGGGCAAAGCGGTACAGCAACACGTGTGGCTTTCGCACGTGTACCAAATGGTTCCTTGTCTACGCGGTACCAGGAAGACCGAAACACACATGATAGGGAGTGAGAAACGGCGAACACGGAGTATTAAAAAAAAAAAAGAAAAAAAACGGGAGATCTGTGTTTTCAGTCATTTAAACACGACTGGAAACCGCAGTTCTTCATTACAGCAGTAGGTGAAAACAAAGTAAGAGCATATGGACTATCAGACCAATTGTGTGATTGGATTGAGGAGTTCCTAGATAACAGGACGCAGCATGTTATTCTCAATGGAGAGAAGTCTTCCGAAGTAAGAGTGATTTCAGGTGTGCCGCAGGGGACTGTCATAGGACCGTTGCTGTTCACAATATACATAAATGACCTGGTGGATGACATCGGAAGTTCACTGAGGCTTTTTGCAGATGATGCTGTGGTGTATCGAGAGGTTGTAACAATGGAAAATTGTACTGAAATGCAGGAGGATCTGCAACGAATTGACGCATGGTGCAGGGAATGGCAATTGAATCTCAATGTAGATAAGTGTAATGTGCTGCGAATACACAGAAAGATAGATGCTTTATCATTTAGCTACAAAATAGCAGGTCATCAACTGGAAGCAGTTAATACCATAAATTATCTGGGAGTACGCATTAGGAGTGATTTAAAATGGAATGATCATATAATGTTGAGCGTCGGTAAAGCAGATGCCAGACTGAGATTCATTGGAAGAATCCTAAGGAAATGCAATCCGAAAACAAAGGAAGTATGTCACAGTGCATTTTTCGCCCACTGCTTGAATATTGCTCACCAGTGTGGGATCTGTACCAGATACGGTTGATAGAATAGATAGAGAAGATCCAACGGAAAGCACCGCGCTTCGTTACAGGATCATTTAGTAATAGAGAAAGCGTTACGGAGATGATAGATAAACTCCAGTGGAAGACTCTGCAGGAGAGACGCTCAGTAGCTCGGTACGGGCTTTTGTCAAAGTTTCGAGAACATACTTTCACCGAAGAGTCAAGCAGTATATTGCTCCCTCCTACGTATATCTCGCGAAGAGACCATGAGGATAAAATCAGAGAGATTAGAGCCCACACAAAGGCATACCGACAATCCTTCTTTCCACGAACAATACGAGACTGGAATAGAAGGGAGAACCGATAGAGGTACTCATGGTACCCTCCGCCACACACCGTCAGGTGGCTTGCGGAGTATGGATGTAGATGTAGATGTAAAAATGCCGTGTGACTAGGGTCTCCCGTCGGGTAGACCGTTCGCCGAATGAAAGTCTTTCGATTTGACGCCACTTCGGCGACTTGTGCGTCGTTGGGAATGAAATGATGATCATAAGGACAACACAACACCCAGTCCCTGAGCGGAGAAAATATCCGACCCAGCTGGGAATCGAACGCGGGCCGTTAGGTATGACATTCCGTCGCGCTGACCACTTCTTTTTTCATTTTGTTCTATACAGTTCGTTGTGTTTGGTCTGTGCGGACGTCACAAGACATCCGTTCAAGTTGATCGTTGATGCCTTGACTCAGTTTTGTTATTACAGAGAGCGCGCAGCCCTCTGACGGAACACGCTGAGCTACCGTGCCGGCATCACTCAGCTACCAGGGTCGGGCACAGCAGTAGGTGAAAACGCGTCTGCTGTGCCGCCGAACAATTGGCGGCCGACACTAGATCACGACTGAAAGGCACTAAAACTCATTTCATATCAGACGAATACACGAGTGGCCCACCGGGACCATCCGACCGCCGTGTCATCCTCAGTTGAGGATGCAGGTAGGAGGGGCGTGGGGTCAGCACACCGCTCTCCCGGCCGTTATGATGGTATTCTTGACCGAAGCCGCTACTATTTGGTCGAGTAGCTCCTCAATTGGCATCACGAGGCTGAGTGCACCCCGAAAAATGGCAACAGCACATGGCGGCGTAGAGGCTCACCCATCCAAGTGCCGACCACGCCCGACTGCGCTTAACTTCGGTGATCTGGCGGGAACCGGTGTAGCCACTGCGGCAAGGCCGTTGCCACATCAGACGAATACAGAGTACTAAAAAAGGAAAAAAAAGTAAGTGAGGTGTGGGGTCTCCTGTCGGGTAGACCGTTCGCTGGGTGCAAGTGTTCCGATATGACGCCACTTCGGCGACTTGCGCGTCGATGGGGATGGATGAATGATGATGATTAGGACAACACAACACCCAATCCCTGAGCGGAGAAAATCTACGACCCAGACGGGAATCGAACCCGGGTCCTTAGGATTGACATTCTGTCGCGCTGACCACTGAATATAGAGTACTGACCACTGAAGGATAGCAAGCCAAATTAAATGTGTTTAAGGTAAAGTCAGAGGATCAAGTAGGTAAAAAGACGAGGGCTAGTAGAAATCCTTCGGTAACAGAAGAAATATTGAATTTAATTGATGAAAGGAGAAAATAGAAAAATGCAGTAAATGAAGCAGGCAAAAAGGAATACAAACGTCGCAAAAATGAGATCGACAGGAAGTGCAAAATGGCTAAGCAGGGATGGCTAGAGGACAAATGTAAGGATGTAGAGGCTTATCTCACTAGCGGTAAGATAGATACTGCCTACAGGAAAATTAAAGAGACATTTGGAGAAAAGAGAACTACTTGTATGAATATCAAGAGCTCAGATGGAAACCCAGTTCTAAGCAAAGAAGGGAAAGCAGAAAGGTGGAAGGAGTATATAGAGGGTCTATACAAGAGTGATGTACTTGAGGACAATATTATAGAAATGGAAAAGGATGTAGATGAAGATGAAATGGGAGATACGATACTGCGTGAAGAGTTTGACAGAGTACTGAAAGACCTGAGTCGAAACAAGGCCCCCGGAGTAGACAACATTCCATTAGAACTACTGACAGCCTTGGGAGAGCCAGTCCTGACAAAACTCTACAATCTCGTGAGCAAGATGTATGAGACAGGCGAAATACCCTCAGACTTCAAGAAAAATATAATAATTCCAATCCCAAAGAAAGCAGGTATTGACAAATGTGAAAATTACCGAACTATCAGCTTAATAAGTCACAGCTGCAAAATACTAACGCGAATTCTTTACAGACGAACGGAAAATCTGGTAGAAGCCGACATCGGCGAAGATCAGTTTGGATTCCGTAGAAATATTGGAACATGTGAGGCAATAGTGACCTGACGTCTTATCTTAGAAAAAAGATTAAGGAAAGGCAAACCTACATTTCTAGCATTTGTAGACTTAGAGAAAGCTATTGGCAATGTTGACTGCAATACTCTCTTTCAAATTCTGAAGGTGGCAGGGGTAAAATACAGGGAGCGAAAGGCTATTTACAATTTTTACGGAAACCAGATGGCAGACTCTTATGAGTCGATGGGCATGAAAGGGGAGCAGTGGTTGGGAAGGGAGTGAGACAGGGTTGTAGCCTATCCGCGATGTTATTCAATCTGTGTATTGAGCAACCAATAAAGGAAACAAAAGAAAAGTTCGGAGTAGGTATTAAAATCCATGGAGAAGAAATAAAAACTTTGAGGTTCGCCGATGACATTGTAATTCAGTCAGAGACAGCAAAGGACTTGGAGCAGCAGTTGAACGGTATGGACAGTGTCTTGAACGGAGGATATAAGATGAACATCAACAACAGCAAAACGAGGATAATGGAATGTAGTCGAATTAAATCGCGTGATGCTGAGGGAATTAGGTTAGGAAATGAGACACTTAAAGTAGTAAAGGAGTTTTGCTATTTGGGGAGCAAAATAACTGATGATGGTCGAAGTAGAGATGATATAAAATGTAGAGTGGCAATGGCAAGGAAAGCGTTTCTGAAGAAGAGAAATTTGTTAGCATCGAGTATAGATTTAAGTGTCAGGAAGTCGTTTCTGAAAGTATTTGTATGGAGTGTAACCATGTGTGGAAGTGAAACATGGACGATAAATAGTTTGGACAAGAAGAGAATAGGAGCTTTCGAAATGCGGTGCTACAGAAGAATTTAGCATTGGAGGGCAGTGTGGAGGGTAAAAATCGTAGAGGGAGACCAAGAGATGAATACACTAAGCAGATTCAAAAGGATGTAGGTTGCAGTAAGTACTGGGACATGAAGAAGCTTGCACAGGATAGAGTAGCATGGAGAGCTGCATCAAACCAGTCTCAGGACTGAAGACCACAGCAACAACAAGGTAATAAGTGAGACACACGAACAGGATTGTAATGTAAGTCATAACAATTGATACCTGTCGAACTTTTCGTTTCTTCTGTTATCTTCGTAACTATTTTACTGTACAGCGTACTGTTTTCAGTTTTCCAGAGTGACAATGACAGTACACTAGCTCTGTGAACAACTTTCGATACTGCATTGCGAATAGCAAGATAGGGAAACCATTTTCGGAATGGGAGTTTGTAAAAGACTATCTCATTGTTGCTGCAGAACATCTATATCGCACGAACGTTAACAGGTCTTAAGAAACAGCCGGCAGTGTGCACAGCCAGTTAATAAGGCTAGGGACTTCGTTGCATTCTCTGTTGCGTTGGATGAAGCAACACATCTCACAGATGTAGCTCATGTAGATCTCTGCAGGGTGGTTATAATTAAACTTTCAAGCCGCTGTAGAAATAAACCACTGGTCAGAATGACGTCAAATTGCAACGAAATACTATCAGAAAGAGGGGGGGGGGGGGGGACGTATGGCAGAAGAAAAAGCAAATAGTTACAAAATGCAGCAATATATGGCGCTGTAAGCATCATAATTTAATAGTGGTGGACTGCAAATGACAAGTGAATCTTGCAACAATGCCTAAGGTGTACGTTTGACGTTAAACATACTACTCAGCGTGCATGGGTGTATAGGTCTGGTACTGTTAGTTATGTAAGCCCATGAAATGGTTCAAATGGCTCTGAGCACTATGGGACTTAACATCTGTGGTCATCAGTCCCCTAGGACTTAGAACCACTTAAACCTAACTAACCTAAGGACATCACGCACATCGATGCAGGATTCGAACCTGCGACCGTAGCGGTCACGCGGTTCCAGACTGAAGCGCCTAGAACCGCACGGCCACAACGGCCGGCGAGGGAGAGAAGAAAAAAATGGATTGTTAACTGTTGTCACGAAAACAAGGAACCCCTGACGAATAGTACAGTTATGTATTGAAAGTAAACAATATTTATTATGACCTGAAGCAATATTTAATAGTAAAAATCGAGTGTGATATTCGAACGTAACTTTTTGTTTATCTGTTTTGAAAGTACTACCTCTTAACAGA
Organism: Schistocerca cancellata; assembly: GCF_023864275.1. Lineage (NCBI taxonomy): Eukaryota > Metazoa > Arthropoda > Insecta > Orthoptera > Acrididae > Schistocerca > Schistocerca cancellata. The sequence continues at coordinate 4,260,580 of NW_026047149.1, read as the reverse complement.
GATTCTGACTGTAGTTAGCAGCCCCAAAATATCGTAACACAGCAAAACATTCCAGAACATACAGTAGTTTGAGTACAATATGTGTGTCTTCCAGTATATTGACAGTATTGTGGTATGAGTGGGGCAGTGAACAAATGGTTTACCTCATACACTGCTGGCCATTAAAATTGCTACACCAAGAGGAAATGCAGATGATAAACGGGTATTCATTGGACAAATATATTATACTAGAACTGACATCTGATTACATTTTCACGCAATTTGGGTGCATAAGTCCTGAGAAATAAGTACCCAGAACAACCACCTCTGGCCGTAATAACGGCCTTGTTACGCATGGGCATTGAGTCAAACAGAGCTTGGATGGCGTGTTCAGGTACAGCTGCCCATGCAGCTTCAACACGAAACCATAGTTCGTGATGAGTAGTGACTGGCGTATTGTGAGGAGCCAGTTGCTCGGCCACCATTGACCAGACGTTTCCAATTGGTGAGAGATCTGGAGAATGTGCTGGCCAGGGCAGCAGTCGAACAATTTCTGTATCCAGAAAGGCCCGTACAGGACCTGCAACATGCGGTCGTGCATTATCCTGCTGAAATGTAGGGTTTCGCAGGGATCCAATGAAGGGTAGAGCCACGGGTCGTAACAGATCTGAAACGTAACGTCCAACGTTCAAAGTGCCATCAGTGCGAATAGGAGGTGACCGTGACGTGTAACTAATAGCACCCCATACCATCACGTCGGGTGATACGCCAGTATGGCGATGACGAATACACGCTTCCAATGTACGTTCACCGCGATGTCGCCAAACACGGATGCGACCATCGTGATGCTATAAACGATGCGACCATCGTGATGCTGTAAACAGGACCTGGATTCACCCGAAAAAATGACGTTTTGCCATTGGTGCACCCAGGTTCGTCGTTAAGAAAACACCATCGCAGGCACTCCTGTCTGTGATGCAGCGTCAAGGATAATCGCAGCCACAGTCTCCGAGCTGATAGTCCATGCTTCTTGCAAACGTCGTCGAACTGTTCGTGCACATGGTTGTTGTCTTGCAAACGTCTTCATCTGTTGACTCAGGGATCGAGACGTGGCTGCACGATGCGTTACAGCCATGCGGATAAGATGCCTGTCATCTCGACTGCTAGTGATACGAGGCCGTTGGGATCCAGTACGGCGTTCCGTATTACCCTCCTGAACCCATCGATTCCATATTCTGCTAACAGTCATCGGATCTAGACCAACGCGAGCAGCAATGTCGCGATACGATAAACCGCAATCGCGGTAGGCTACAATCCGACCTTTATCAAAGTCGGAAACTTGATGGTACGCATTTCTCCTCCTTACACGAGAATTACAACAACGTTTCACCAGGAAACGCCGGTGAGTTGCTGTCTGTGTATGAGAAATCGGTTGGAAACTTTCCTCATGTCAGCACGTTGTAGGTGTCCCCACCGGCGCCATCCGTGTGTGAATGCTCTGAAAATCTAATCATTTACGTATCACAGCATCTTCTTCCTGTCGGTTAAATTTCGCGTCTTTAGCACGTGATCTTCGTGGTGTAGCAATTTTAATGGCCAGTAGTGTATTTAACTGGAAGTATGCAGAAGTTTGAAATTAATAGTACAGATAGTCGGCCCTTTGTCAACTTTAGCCATTTTCCATGTTTACACATAACATGTGCTTTACCTTGGAGAAGGAATTCTGTAAGTGTTATGTGTTCTTGTGTGTCATGGAAATTTAACGAAGCAAGCCTTCATTCGATTAGAAGCGCCGTGTTTGGTGACTTTCGTATTTATAGTTGGTTATTGCGCAGATGTGCACTTTAGATGCAGCCAACTCGTAATTATAGGAGCCTGCTACATCATTTAATAAACGTCATTACCCAGTATTTAATTTGAATTCCGCGAAGAAAATAAAACATACACTTATGATGCGGTTCTATCACAGAAATATACATCTTTCTTGCACCTTTATTCTTCATTTTCACTGCAAAGAAAAGCAACAATAATAAAACGCGAGATTTTTGTGTCTAATCCACATATCGATGTAAACATGAGCGGAATGAAAGCTCAAATTAGCAAGATCTAAGGCTCTATGCAGAACACTTCTAAAATATTTCAGAAAACTTCAACAAAACAACGCAGTTCGCATAAGCTAAGGTTGTCTATAGCATTCGTTGGAAAACAAAATGGCGGATGCGCCATCCTTTGTTTTTAGGAGCACTAACTTTTAGCATGTCGCGCGAATAGTTTCGCGGAGTTTCATTTCAAATTTTTAGAAGCATTATATGGCTATTTGTATGTATGTCTTCCAGTATTTAATTATTCTAAATTCAGTACTATCAACATCTAATTACTATTGTTCCGTTTCTTACGTGTACTTCCCTTGTTTAACTTCTTATTCCCCAGCACTTAATTTCTGCGCTTTGCCTTAAACGTTCCTTCTCTATCCATCCAGGATGCCAACCCCATAGGCTTATACAAGTTATGAAAGAGCTGGATTTTTTTTTACAAAAAAAAGGTCTAATTCTGGGCAAAATGTTGCTGCCCAAATTAAACACTATTGTATCTTATACACACATCAAAAAAGTTTTGCATAACCCGGTTCCCAGAACTCCTGATGATAAGCGTTGACTATGGACATTGTATCACACATACAGTCCCTTTGACTGTTCAGAAATGTCACTAAACCCGACCAAAAACTTAAACAACCATGCATGAGCACTGCCTATTAGACGGAGGGGGTCTGACAGCCGATCAGTTCCAGTCATTCCAGTAGTAAGGAGGTACTCGGGTCATGTTGTCTGTAGTTCAATCGTGCCTAGACGGTCAATACCGCGTTTCGATCGCGTCTGGATTTTTACTTTGTGCCAGGAAGGGCTCTCAACAAAGGAAGTGTCCACGGACCTCGAAGTGAACGAATGCGATGTTGTTCGGACATGGAGGAAATACGGAGAGGCAGGAACTGTCGATTACATGCCTCGCTCAGACCGCCCAATGGCTACTACTGCAGTGGATGACCGCTACCTACGGATTATGGCTCGGAGGAACAAATGGTACAAGTGGCCCTGACCAGTATGGGACTTAACATCTGAGGTCATCAGTCCCCTAGAACTTAGAAGTGCTTAAACCTAACTAACCTAAGGACATCACACACATCCATGCCCGAGGCAGGATTCGAACCTGCGACCGTAGCGGTCGCCAAGTTCCAGACTCAAGCGCCTAGAACCGTTCGGCCACCATATGGCCGGCCGCTATCCTGTACCGTTCACAACACCTGGTCTGTTTTTTTTTTTTTTCCTTACACATAAAGAATACATTAGACGAACATGTTAACACGGACTGTCACTATTCTTTCACATATATTGAAAACTAGCAATATCGTGTGCCACCGGACGGCTGGAAGTGTATCTCCACTCCCACAGACAGCACTACGCGGTAGGACTGTTGATTTTTTCGAAAATGTCGCGAATCCGATTTATCGATATTTAGAAGAATATCATTATCAGACAAATGCACATCGAAAAAATTATCGATACGTCCATGTGTCGCCGGAAAAGTATCGGTTTACCCCCAAATTAAAATATCGGCTGCACATCGTAAATATACTGACAGTTTTATAGCTGTATATTTAAGTATTGAATTGCACTATGGGATCAAAAGTATCTGGAGACCTGGCCGAAAATGACTTACAAGTTCGTGGCGCCCTCCATCGGTAATGCTGGAATTCAATATGGCGTTGGCCCACCCTTAGCCTTGATGACAGCTTCCACTCTCGCAGGTATACGTTCAGTCGGGTGCTTGAAGGTTACTTGGGGAATTGCAGCCCATTCTTCACGGAGTGCTGCACTGAGGAGAGGTATCACGTCGTTCGGTGACGCCTGGCATGAAGTCGGCGTTCCAAAAAATTCCAAACTTGTTCTACAGGATTCAGGCCAGTACATTACAGGGATGTTATTGTGGTGTAACCACTCCGCCACAGTCCGTGTATAATGGTGTTCGACCGTGTAGAAAGATGCAATCGTCATCCCCGAATTGCTCTTCAACAGTGGGAAGCGAGAAGGTGCTTAAAACATCAATGTAGGCCTAGGCTGTAATAGTCCCACGCAAAACAACAAGGGGTGCAAGATCTCTTCATGAAAAACACGACCACACCATAATACCACCGCCTCCGAATTTTACTGTCAGCACTACACACGCTGGCAGATGACGTTCACTGGGCATTCACCATATCCACACCCTGCCATCGGATCGCCACATTGTGTACCGTGATTCGTCACTCCACACAACGTTTTTCCACTGTTCAATCGTCCAATGCTTACACTCCTTACACCAAGCGAGACGTCGTTTGGCATCTACCGGCGTGATGTGTGGCTTATGAGCAGCCGCTCGACCATGAAATCCAGGTTTTCTCACCTCCCTCCTAACTCTCATAGTACTTGCACTGGATACTGATGCAGTTTCGAATTCCTGTGTGCTGGTCTGGATAGATGTCTGCCTGTTACACATTACGACCCTCTTTAACAGTCGGTGGTCTCTGTCAGTCAACAGACGAGGTCGGCATGTACGCTTTTGTGCTGTACGTGTCCCTTCACGTTTCTGCTTCACTATCACATCGGAAACAGTGGAGCTAGAGATTTTTAGGAGTGTGTAAATCTTGCGTACAGACGTATGACACAAGTGACACCCAATCAGCTGATCACGCTCGAAGTCCGTGAGTTCCGCGGAGCACCCTTCGACCATAGATACTAGTAGACTGGCCTTGCTGTGTAGAAGCTATAGGGCTGGTGTGGCTCCATCATAAACCACGTGACTGTTGGCAAAACGTGGCGGGATTTCAAATCAGCGGTCTGCCATCCTATGTTTGTATCGTATATTCCCTACATTTCTCAATTGACTGCCAAACACTTCCAACGAAAATTTCTTTTTAATTTACGAAAAATTATTCCAGAACTACAGTTGAAGTGGGTTTGTTCACAGTACCATTTATAAAATCTAACAAATACAGCGAACGCCACTCTGGTGGGCAGCTGGACGAAATTACTATAAACTATCAATTACAGTAAAATGTCGTTAAAACTCTTTTAAACAGTAAGAGTGGGCTCGTGTCAAAACTTTAAACATTGGATTCGCCGCGTTATGAACTCTAGTCACTTATAAAAGAAAATGGGATATGGGAATTATGTCAACTATAGGTGCCAAAATTGTCGACTTTAGGAGCAGGTCCATTTTAGAGTATCAATTTTAGGTGCACTTCAAAGGTTCAGTTCCCACTATTTTTACAAAAGTTTAAACTATCAGTTTTGAAAAAAAAAATGATATTTTAGATGAAAGGTGAGACTTTGAAGTTTCAGAAAATAATTTTGGATCCTAGGTTCAAAAATGACAGAAACTGTAAATATAAATTATAAATATACATTGTAAATAATAACTAACCTTTGCTTCGAGCAAAGGCGCGTATGTGCAGATGGCTTAAAGTTTTTGCGTTTCAGGGCCTGTATCCAAAGCTGCCTTCGGTTTTCATCCTTAGGGAACTATAAGTAGGAACGAGAAACAGTTATACTTACTTCTGTAACCGAATTATCACAGATACTTTCCAAAATGCAATATGAGTCTGACTTTACAGGCATCACTTTCAACACTTTAATTTACGTGATACTCTATTTCAATAAACTCATCTGCACTATCATAGAAACACTTAGACGTGAAATGTAATGCCATTTCCCCCGACAAAACGCTGGGTGCAGCCATAAGCGCAACACGAAACAACAATGTTTTGTCAACATTCAAGTGACTTCAGCCCAGAGATGTTGGAGCCACGAAAATGACGTCAGGGCCAGTCTATTATATTTATGGTCGAAGGGAGCACTCCATTCTGCTCTCTCACGATGACTCCTGAGGTCGCTGATATGGAGTACTTGGCAGTAGGTGGCAGCACAATGCAGCTAATATGAAAAACGTATGTTCTGGGGCGAGGCCGGATTCTTTTGAGAAAAAAAATTGCAATATAAAACCATAATACTAATTTTATAGTGAAAGTAGTGCAATAAATACGTATTTTATCACGAATGCCACACAAAACGATAAATGAGCAAAGAAAATCTCTGCCTCCACGAAACTCTTTGGAGACAACAACAGCCACACTCTTTGGTTTGTTTATATTTTGTAAAGTATGTGGGAGTCGCCATCGGTGGAAAAGTGCCTGTTTCACTCGATATTTATCGGTAATGGAAAGCATGCATTGTGTTTTCCAGAGCAGTGCTTGTAACAAGAATAAAAACAGTGAGTAATACCATCAAATTAATCTTACAATCTTAATATTTTTCCCACAGTGCTCACTTTTTCGTCTCTATATTTGCCACAGATGCACGACCCGCACAATACTCGAAACTAAATTGTATCACTGATGATAAATCGCCAGGCGATTTGAAACCGGTCATGAATAAATAAAAATAGAAGAAAAAACGACGATCGGTTGCAGTAATTCCTGAAAAGGCTACGAACGAGACGTTGGCGAGAAGAGCTTATGCCATTTCAGATGGAGAAAGCTTGACACAAGAATTGGACCACCTTAAGGTTGTGTTCAAGCAGAATGGCTATACAGATAAACAGATCCGTCGTGCTTTCCAGTTTGGACCATCGCCTGAACCACCAGAAGATACCTGCAAATCGGTGGCTTTTCTGCCTTTTGCTGGGAGAATTTCCTCGAAGATAGGAAGAATTCTGAAAAGATACCATATCAAAAGTATTTTTCGTCCGCCAGCCAAGATTAGAGCGCTCCTTGGCTCTGTAAAGGATGACTTGGGTTTGAGGAAGCCCGGTGTGTACAAGATCCCATGCCACTGTGGGAAGGCTTATATCGGACAGACTATCCGGACCATTCAGGACCGATGCGTTGAGCATCAGCGGCACACACGGCTGCTTCAACCTGAGAAATCTGCAGTGGCGGAGCACTGTCTCACCGAGGGACACAGAATGCTTTATGACGAGACACAAATGGTTGCCCCTGCATCTCGCTATTGGGACTGCGTTTTAAAAGAATCCATAGAGATTCGTTTATCTGACAATCTTATTAATAGAGACAAGGGCTATCTTTTAAGTAAGACTTGGGACCCGGTGTTATCTGACATCAAAAAACAACGGTCTGTGTTTCGATCGTCGGAATAAAAATTTTTAATTTTTGACAGCGATATCTCGTTTTCGCCTATTTCCACCACTGGCGGCGCCGTATGTTTACTGCGCTAGAGGGCAGTTAACGCCACTTTCTCGCGCACGCGTTGTGGGTCTTCTGCCCTTCAAACCGCTACCCTTCGTCAGATTTCGACCAATCTATCTCCAGATGAGCGCGTATTAATGGTTAATCCTAACCAGACGTACGCAAACATCGCAGTACCCACATCCTGCGACACCTCACTTTAGTGAATACTAACCCTTATGCAGAGATGGCAGTAGACCTTTTGTGTTGGCCATCATGCCGGTGTGGGCGTGGAGGGGCTCCACCTCTTATTAAAAGGTGGGAAGTCAGTTCCGGCGAGTTCGTGCACCAGCGCTCTCACCTGAAGATGGCGGCCAGTTGGACCGCGGAAATATTGTGTCATGAAGACGTTATGATCCGGCTCCATACCCGAGAAGAATATTATCAATTCCTGAAACGTTTACAAGACAGTCGCAGTGTTCCAAATTCAGAATGGGTAAAAGTTTTACTTTTGATCATATACTGTATCATTAGACATTCCTTACTTCAACAAGCTAGTAGCCTGCTTATCCCCCTTTAGAGCAATAAGTGAAACGAAAACGATGCACGTTTAACCTGGCGATAACCACTTCACTAACAATGGTAACGTGACACAATAAAAGGGTTTCCGAGGGGTGAGTCGTTCGTTTCGGTACATACCGGATTTGTCTATTTGACTTAGACTAGGCCACTGTTTCTATGTTTCGATACAGTGTATCGATACGTGGAACTGTTTCAGTGTTTCGGAACGGCTGTGGTTCACTGTTTCGAAACAGTGCTGTTTCATTCCGCCCCTGTCTCGGATAACCGCACCAGATTCGATCTCGAGTCAGACACAGGAACTGTATCGTTGTCTCAAAATAAGGCTGTTTCAGTCCTTCTGTGCCTGGCACGGACTAATTGTATCGAAACAGTGATGTTTCATTCCACTCTGTGTCGGAAGAGATTCGGGCTCGGCACAGCTACTGAAACACAACATACCACTTCATGAAACTCTTTCAAGAGTGTCGAAAGCTTTTTGACAAGCAATAGCATGAAGCTTAAGATATCCGCAAATAAAGCTTCGTTTCTAGCTGACTGTCCTGTTTCGAAATGGCGTAACATCTGCTTTATAAACACTAACCAAACAATAAAACAACGCATACTATTCACATTCAAAATAATAAATATGTGAAAATCATTCAGTTAAATTACACTTTTTTTTATAACAGACGCTTCTCTGTTCATGTACAGTAATCATATTAAGAAACGCAAGTAAGCCTACAACATTTTGAATAAGAAAAGGCGTAGAGTGACAGTTATTAGACATATACATAAATTTGATGTAGGTATAATTGCAAGCAATCTGTTTGACAAATCACTGATAGTGTAATGGTGAACGGGAAGGGCACGGTTCGAAACACCTTGAAAGACAAAAAATTTTCTGTTATATTTTGTTATTTATTCGAATTATTTGGCGTTATTTGTGAGTCTATAGTCACTGTGCCTATTATCCACAATGATTCCCTTTGTGTAGATGGAAATTAGCAGGATGGGTGTATTACCCATACTAACGGAATGTGGGACTCGCAGTAGAATATCCGTTGTTTCTGCAGTTTGCTCCCACCTCCAGTTCCGTTCGTGGTGGTTCTTCTGTCTTCAGCTATGGCTGTCCTGAGCCAATTGAAAGGTATGAAAGTCACGCGACATGAAAGCAGCGCATTTGCTGCAGGAAATACGAAACTGCCAAGACGCCCAAGTGATAGTTTCATACTTTCTGCGACATGATTAGCGCTCTCGCACCTCATTTGTGTTTATATGGACATACTAATACAGTAGACATTCAAGATGATAAAATGTGTAGGTTTATTAGATTACAAAACACAAACTGTTTCACTGTTTCGAAACAGCGTATCGAAACATTACATTGCACTGTTTCATTTATTTCGAAACAGTTACGTGTTTCAGTCTGCCCATCTCTAATTTGTCTGGAACGCTTCCTGTCGATTTGCTTCTTTTTTTTTTTTCCGCCAACGCCATCGACCTAGCAGTTGTGTTAAAATTGTGTGGTGAACATAAGCGCAGCCGTTTCTGTTGGTAGCTCCGAGCGCCGATTACGTCAGCATTTCCAAAAATGGTTCAAATGGCTGTAAGCACTATGGGACTTAACATCTTAGGTCATCTGTCCTCTACAACTTAAAACTACTTAAACCTAACTAACCTAAGGACATCACACAACACCCAGCCATCACGAGGCAGAGAAAATCCCTGACCCCGCCGGGAATCGAACCCGGGCGTGGGAAGCGAGTCAGTATTTTCCCTCACACCTCTCCGTGCACCGCAAACAGCAATCTTGTCATTTAGATTTTTGTTCGTCAGTTTCATCAACTGTTTTTCGAGGATAACGATGTGAAGAAATAGCTCACTAGTTATGCTAAAAATTATTTTTTAAATTAGCTGAAGCGCTATTTCTTCGCGTCGGAAATGTTGTTATTGCATTCACACCGCCACCCCTCCACTGCAAACGGACTTCCCTTTTCTGCCACATGTACAGGGCTATTACAAATCATTGAAGCGATTTCATAAATTCACTGTAGCTCCATTCATTGACATATGGTCACGACACGCTACAGATACGCAGAAAAACTCATAAAGTTTTGTTCGGCTGAAGCCGCACTTCAGGTTTCTGCCGCCAGAGCGCTCGAGAGCGCAGTGAGACAAAATGGCGACAGGAGCCGAGAAAGCGTATGTCGTGCTTGAAATGCACTCACATCAGTCAGTCATAACAGTGCAACGACACTTCAGGACGAAGTTCAACAAAGATCCACCAACTGCTAATGGTATGCGCAGTTTAAAGCTTCTGGATGCCTCTGCAAGGGGAAATCAACGGGTCGGCCTGCAGTGAGCGAAGAAACGGTTGAATGCGTGCGGGCAAGTTTCAGGTGTAGCCCGCAGAAGTCGACGAATAATGCAAGCAGGGAGATAAATGTACCACAGCCGACGGTTTGGAAAATCTTACGGAAAAGGCTAAAGCAGAATGCCAGTTCGGCATTTCTTAAACAGGAGATTGGAAAACCGATGGATCCGTCGTGGTGGAGATCACGATCAGCAATTCATGTCATGGCCTCCGCACTCTCCCGCCTTAACCCCATGCGATTTCTTTCAGTGGGGTTATGTGAAAGATTCAGTGTTTAAACCTCCTTTACCAAGAAACGTGCCAGAACTGCGAGCTCGCATCAACGATGCTTTCAAACTCATTGATGGGGACATGCTGCGCCGAGTGTAGGAGGAACTTGATTATCGGCTTGATGTCTGCCGAATCACTAAACGGGCACATATCGAACATTTATGAATGCCTAAAAAGCTTTTTGAGTTTTTGTATGTGTCTGCAAAGCATTGTGAAAATATCTCAAATCATAAAGTTATTGTAGAGCTGTGAAATCGCTTCAATCATTTGTAATAACCCTGTACGTGTTTCACGCAGTAAAAGAGAACAACTGGACGTGATGAAAGCTCAAAAGGTGGTTAGACTCCTTCACGCAGTGGAAGTAAAATTATGTTCTACTGCAGTATCTAAAGAACAATCTGAAATATATACTGAAAATTGCGAAAAAATATATCTACATCTACATATACATCCATACTCCTCAAGTCACCTGACGGTGTGTGGCGGAGGGTACCTTCAGTACCTCTATCGGTTCTCCCTTCTGTTCCAGTCTCGTATTGTTCGTTGAAAGAAAGATTGTCGGTATGCCTCTATGTGGGCTCTAATGTCTCAGAATTTATCCTCATGGTCTCTTCGCGAGATATACGTAGGAGGCAGCAATATACTGCTTAACTCCTCGGTGAAGGTATGTTCTCGAAACTTCAACAGAAGCCCGTACCAAGCTACTGAGCGTCTCTCCTGCAGAGTCTTCCACTGAAGTCTACCTATCATCTCTGTAACGCTTTCTCTATTACTAATTGATCCTGTAATGAAGCGCGCTACGAATAATCTTAGAAGAAAGATTAAGGAAAGGCAAACCTACGTCTCTAGCATTTGTAGACTTAGAGAAAGCTTTTGACAATGTTGACTGGAATACTCTCTTTCAAATTCTACAGGTGGCTGAGGTAAAATACAGGGAGCAAAAGGCTATTTACAATTTGTACAGAAACCAGATGGCAGTTATAAGAGTCGAGGGACATGAAAAAGAAGCAGTCGTTAGCAAGTCAGTGAGACAGGGTTGTAGTCTCTCCCCGATGTTATTCAATCTGTATATTGAGCAAGCAGTAAAGGAAACAAAAGAAAAATTCGGAGTAGGTATTAAAATTCGTGGAGAAGAAATACACTCCTGGAAATGGAAAAAAGATCACATTGACACCGGTGTGTCAAACCCACCATACTTGCTCCGGACACTGCGAGAGGGCTGTACAAGCAATGATCACACGCACGGCACAGCGGACACACCAGGAACCGCGGTGTTGGCCGTCGAATGGCGCTAGCTGCGCAGCATTTGTGCACCGCCGCCGTCAGTGTCAGCCAGTTTGCCGTGGCATACGGAGCTCCATCGCAGTCTTTAACACTGGTAGCATGCCGCGACAGCGTGGACGTGAACCGTATGTGCAGTTGACGGACTTTGAGCGAGGGCGTATAGTGGGCATGCGGGAGGCCGGGTGGACGTACCGCCGAATTGCTCAATACGTGGGGCGTGAGGTCTCCACAGTACATCGATGTTGTCGCCAGTGGTCGGCGGAAGGTGCACGTGCCCGTCGACCTGGGACCGGACCGCAGCGACGCACGGATGCGCGCCAAGACTGTAGGATCCTACGCAGTGCCGTAGGGGACCGCACCGCCACTTCCCAGCAAATTAGGGACACTGTTGCTCCTGGGGTATCGGCGAGGACCATTCGCAACCATGAAGCTGGGCTACGGTCCCGCACACCGTTAGGCCGTCTTCCGCTCACGCCCCAACATCGTGCAGCCCGCCTCCAGTGGTGTCGCGACAGGCGTGAATGGAGGGACGAATGGAGACGTGTCGTCTTCAGCGATGAGAGTCGCTTCTGCCTTGGTGCCAATGATGGTCGTATGCGTGTTTGGCGCCGTGCAGGTGAGCGCCACAATCAGGACTGCATACGATCGAGGCACACAGGGCCGACACCCGGCATCATGGTGTGGGGAGCGATCTCCTACACTGGCCGTACACCACTGGTGATCGTCGAGGGGACACTGAATAGTGCACGGCACATCCAAACCGTCATCGAACCCCTCGTTCTACCATTCCTAGACCGGCAAGGGAACTTGCTGTTCCAACAGGACAATGCACGTCCGCATGTATCCCGTGCCACCCAAAGCTCTAGAAGGTGTAAGTCAACTACCCTGGCCAGCAAGATCTCCGGATCTGTCCCCCATTGAGCATGTTTGGGACTGGATGAAGCGTCGTCTCACGCGGTCTGCACGTCCAGCACGAACGCTGGTCCAACTGAGGCGCCAGGTGGAAATGGCATGGCAAGCCGTTCCACAGGACTACATCCAGCATCTCTACGATCGTCTCCATGGGAGAATAGCAGCCTGCATTGCTGCGAAAGGTGGATATACACTGTACTAGTGCCGACATTGTGCATGCTCTGTTGCCTGTGTCTATGTGCCTGTGGTTCTGTCAGTGTGATCATGTGATGTATCTGACCCCAGGAATGTGTCAATAAAGTTTCCCCTTCCTGGGACAATGAATTCACGGTGTTCTTATTTCAATTTCCAGGAGTGTAAAAACTTTGAGGTTCGACGATGACAGTGTAATTCTGTCAGAGACAGCAAAGGACTTGGAGGAGCAGTTGAACGGAATGGACAATGTCTTTAAAGGAGGATATAAGATGAACATCAACAAAAGTAAAACGAGGATAATGAACTGTAGTCGAATTAAGTCAGGTGATGCTGAGGGAATTAGATTACGGAATGAGACACTTAAAGTAGTAAATGAGTTTTGCTATTTGGGGAGCAAAATAACTGATGATGGTCGAAGTAGAGAGGATATAAAATGTAGACTGGCAATGGCAAGGAAAGCGTCTCTGAAGAAGAGAAATTTGTTAACATCGACTGTTGATTTAAGTGTCAGGAAGTCGTTCCTGAAAGTATTTGTATGGAGTGTAGCCATGTATGGAAGTGAAACAGGGACGATAAATAGTTTGGGCAAAAAGAGAATAGAAGCTTTCGAAATGTGGTGTTACAGAAGAATGCTAAAGGTTAGATGGGTAGATCACATAACTAATGAGGAGGTATTGAATAGAATTGGGGAGAAGAGGTTTTTGTGGCACAACTTGACTAGAAGAAGGAATCGGTTGGTAGGACATGTTCTGAAGCATCAAGGGCTCACCAGTTTAGTACTGGAGGGCAGCGTGGAGGGTAAAAATCGTAGGGGGAGACCAAGAGATGAATACACTAAGCAGATTCAGAAGGATGTAGGTTGCAGTAGGTACTGGGAGAAGAAGAAGCTTGCACAGGATAGGGTAGCATGGAGAGTTGCATCAAACCAGTCTCAGGACTGAAGACCAGAACAACAACAACAACAATTGATCACAGATGTTGTACAACCTTCAGTTAAGCTCATGGTTAATTTAAATGTTCAAAATGTTCACCATTGGCGGCTGTACATATAACAGAACGACGTGCGGTCGCCCCAGCTACGTCGGTCAATGTTAAGGCCGTGTCCTACGTGAGCGACACCGAGCGACTCCTTGATACGCGACACTCCAGCGACGAGCAGTGGCATCGGGCGAAAAGCTCGGCCGCCCTGAGTGCGAGAACCATGTCGCGCTACAAATAAACTGGCTCTCAGCACTATGGGACTTGACTTCTGAGGTCATCAGTCCCCTAGAAGTCAGAACTACTTAAACCTAACTAACCTAAGGTCCTCACACACATCCACGCCCGAGGCAGGATTCCTACCTGCGACCGTAGCGGTCGCGTGGTTCCAGGCTGTAGCGCCTAGAACCGCTCGGCCACTAAGGCCTGCTGTCGCGCTACAAGATGGCAGCTTATAGCCAACCAGCTGTTCCTATAAAACGGCTTCCCTGACCTGTAGAATACTGTAGCTGGAGAGTAACGCTACAGAATTAGGTATATTTCAGAAAATAAAGCGAAAAGGAATGCTGTGCATGAAACTTACTGCCGGCCGGAGTGGCCGAGCGGTTCTAGGCGCTACAGTCTGGAACCGCGCGACCGCTACGGTCGCAGGTTTGAATCCTGCCTCGGGCATGGATGTGTGTGATGTCCTTTGGTTAGTTACGTTTAAGTAGTTCTAAGTTCTAGGGGACTGATGACCTCAGATGTTAAGTCCCATAGTGCTCAGAGCCATTTGAACCATGAAAATTACAAAGGGAGGAATCTCCATGGAGAATTTCATAAGTATCGTCAACTACGAAGATCGCGAGACAAGTTCTTCGAAAACACGTGAATGAGCAGAGGAGCATTCGACTGTCTCATCGATAAATTAAATATGAATGTGGTTTTTTACATCATCAAGAACTTTTAACAGCCAATAAATGTGGAGGAATGACTATTACATGAGTAACTACGCTAAATACAAACATAAGGACACAGACTGATACGAGTAAAAAACAGATAGCTGTGGTGTAGGGGTAGTGTATACAGTTTATGTGTGAGGGAAAGGTCCTTGGTTTCATTCCCGGACGTTCTTATATTTTTACTGGCTCAGTATACGATTCTGTATACTAAATTTTATATATACTGTTTACAATCCATCGCTAAGTGTGTTTTTAAGGTCTTGCCAAAGACCTTGATCTTCACATCTATGCCAGTATATCACAAACATTTAATTCCTAATAAATTACAATGAACCAGATATTTGATGTTGCGAACATCACTGTTAACGCCAAGCATTTCAGTTACTCTACATAGTCTGTAAAAGTAAAGCTTACAAAATTTTTGGAAAGAAAGTCTAACTTTTGTGTAATGATTTGTGTAAACATATGAAAGAAAAAAATATTAGGGAAATGTCTGGTGCACCTCATTTTCTGTTCATGATTTCGAGTATCATTCAAAGGCTCGTAGAACATTTCTCTGATCTACTTATTTCTTTTACACAAATCATTTCATAAAATATTTGACTGCTTCTTTCATTTTTCAGTTTAAGGTTTTACTTAGAAAGCATGATATTACTGACTCCTCGTTTGGCTTTCCTGACGTACTTGATTCGAAGGAAGCCTTTTTGACATTTAGATACCGCACCAATGTATCTTTTTATGTACAAAATAGCTACGTCTTCAACAGATAAAATTTTTGAACTTCATTTACAGTAGCTTTTCCTAAAATATTTCAGTTTTTCCTCAGCTTATTAATTAAGTTTTCGTTAATTACCCTGATTACTTTCAAGCAGGTAAATATTTTCACGCCAAACTAGACCGCATGCTGGTCACTTTGATACCCCATTTACATGTTTCTCTCCCTTTGTTTGGCTATGAAAATTTGGACAAAACGTCATGGTGTAGGTTATAGGGAGTCTTGTTTTCGTTGTGCTCACGCGTCTACAAAAACGTATCGAGTGTTAATCATATGATAAAATAATCCTTCCTGCGTGCTGTGATTTCCAAAATTCGTCGTTTCGATATCTTGAACCCTTTATGAGATACGATTTGTACGACCACTTGATTCCCGAAGCGCAGGAAAGGCAAGGACACGCCGCGAGTGACCCGTCCGCTGATATAACAACCAATACCTCAAGGATGAAAAGAGACGTCATTCCGGTCTCAACTTTAAATACAATTTAGATATATTGGTTGCATTTCATACGCAATAATGTATGGGCTTAAATGAACTGTAGGGAAAGTCTACACAATGTGATTTTACCTCTACAAAAATTTTGATAAATTTCGTGCAGCCATGTACCCAAAATCGTGCACCACAGTAGAGATGGTTAGTTCGCGAACGAACGGGTGCAAAGGAACGGTTCACCAAGATGAACAAAAGGACTGAGGAACGAATTCCAAGGAACGATCGGTTCCTAGTTCACTTCGGTCACGGCGGTCTACTTATAGTTCCCGGGAACGAGGAACGATCTGTTCATAGTTCACTTCAGTCGCGGCAGTCTTCTTGTAGTTCCCGCAAACGAGGAACGATCGGTTTATAGTTCAGTTCGGTAGCGGCGGTCTACTTGTAGTTCCCGGGAACCAGGAACGATCTGTTCATAGTTCACTTCGGTCGCAGCAGTCTACTTGTAGTTCCGGGGACCAGGAATGATCTGTTCATAGTTCACTTCGGTCGTGGCGGTCTACTTGTAGTTCCCTGGAACCAGGAACGATCTGTTCATAGTTCACTTTGGTTGCGGCGGTTTACTTATAGTTCCTGGGAACCAGGAACGATCTGTTCATAGTTCACTTCGGTCGCGGCGGTCTACTTATAGTTCCCGGGAACCAGGAATGATCTGTTCATAGTTCACTTCGGTCGCGGCGGTCTACTTGTAGTTCCCCAGAACCAGGAACGATCTGTTCATAGTTCACTTCGGTAGCGGCGGTTAACTTATAGTTCCCGGGAACCAGAAACGATCTGTTCATAGTTCACTTCGGTCACTGCGGTCTACTTGTAGTTCCCCAGAACCAGGAACGATCTGTTCATAGTTCACTTCGGTAGCGGCGGTTAACTTATAGTTCCCGGGAACCAGAAACGATCTGTTCATAGTTCACTTCGGTCACTGCGGTCTACTTGTAGTTCCCCAGAACCAGGAACGATCTGTTCATAGTTCACTTCGGTAGCGGCGGTTAACTTATAGTTCCCGGGAACCAGAAACGATCTGTTCATAGTTCACTTCGGTCACTGCGGTCTACTTGTAGTTCCCCAGAACCAGGAACGATCTGTTCATAGTTCACTTCGGTAGCGGCGGTTAACTTATAGTTCCCGGGAACCAGAAACGATCTGTTCATAGTTCACTTCGGTCACTGCGGTCTACTTACAGTTCCCGGGAACGAGGAACGATCGGCTCATAGTTCACTAGTTTACTTAGGTCGCGGCGGTCTCTTCGGCAGTTGTCATTCCAGCCTCGATCGCGTGCTCGCCTGTCTCGGCCTCCCTCGGCCGCACTCGTCGTTCTTCGCATGACCACCTGCCACAGTTCCACTGCCGACTGCTCCTAGTTAGTTCAGTATCCAGCTGTTCGTTTCGTTCACTGCGCTCCCCTATTTTACATGTGTTCCAAACTGTTCTTGCACTTGGTTCTGGATATTCAGCGTCCACGACCGGTAATCAAAAAGTATTTTATAGTTACGTAAATTACATAAAAATTACGTTGTATGTAATAGGTACGTCTTTTCAGGTAACAAAATGGCATATCAGCTCACTACATTGTATCGATGAACAGCAGAAGACATACTTATAACAAGGAAAGTTTTTTTTTTGTTATTCATATATTTTTTGGTTTCATCGACTTGATATAGCAGCTAGCTTTCAATAATTTGCTTAATTTCTAGTGTAAGAAAATTCATATAAAACGATTTTCGTGTATCTTTCATATACAAAACATTACATTTAGGAAGGCTCTAATTACTTTTAAGTTTGGTTGTTTCCAATTTGCATTACCTGCTAGTTTGGTTTATTTAAAAAAAAAAAAAGGTGGGTTGTGGGTCATTTTTGCTCAGTAGGAAAAGCGGTGCCTCTCCATTTGAAAAAAACATACATTGCCATAAAATCGTATTTACTTATTATCTCAAAAACATTTGTTCAGAAGGAGCTTTCAAACCAAAAACTTTATTACTGTGAACTTAATTACTATTATTATTGCTGCATTATCTTTAATAATACAATATAAAAACCTAATTTTTACTAAGCGTGTGACGCAAGTATGAGAAAACCACATTTCATTTTATGCTTCCACAAAGTCTCTACTTTGCCTACGTACTCAGAGACAACGTGAAGTATGTATAGGGTCTAAACGATTATTGTTTACAACGTAGCATAACTATGTAGTGGAAGTCGAAACGAAGAATTTTATACAAGACACTTGTGGCCTATTAAGTTGGGAAACAGCCACCAACAGGTTTACAAGACTACACGAGCTATTATAGCCCATGCACGTCGCGTGAGATTTTCATGTTCTCTTCTCCAGCTCTCTACACATCGTCATCGATTGTTTCGTCATTCTTGCCTGCATTAGCTTGTTATTTCTTCACTGCCTAATTATTACATGTCTGTCTGTTTGTCGTATCTGCTCGTAACGGGCAACACATCGTCCGTAATTGGCGAGCAATCTATACTCGGGGCCGGTTTTCCGTGCGCCCGCCTATGTTATTTCCCTGCGATCAGCCACACAAGGCTACGGTTGGCTAAACGAGAGGTTCTGCAGAGTCACAGAAATTACTTCTAAAAGTGTGTGAGAATTGTGTAATGAATAAAAACTCTACAGGGGGGAGGCAAGTGCCCCCTCTTGGTGCCCTCCATCCTTCAGTCACCTACACTACTGGTTTTCAGTTTTTCGTAAGAACCATATACCAATCAGAAATGAGCGGTGAACGAGTAAAAATGAACGGTTCCCAAAAAAGAACGATCAGCAGTGAACTAGTTCCCAAGGATGAGCGAGTTTGTCCCATCTCCCTACAGCACAGTAACTATGACGAATAACGAAAATAAATTCTGACCTTTATCATTTAAGGATGTCAAGCTATAGCTTGCGGAAGTATCAAATTTTTTCACCGAATAGTTTTCTTAAAATCGGATGATAAGTATTTCATAGCTGCCGTCGCGTCCGCTCCACTGCTTTGCCGAGAAGACGCGTGGCTGTCGCTCTGTGTCGCGACGAGCCTCAAACACGTCCGAATTCAAACGTCGCCAGTTGCAGCGGGAGACAGACAGCGACACAGGTGTCGCTCACGTAGGCCACCTCCATAACTATACCTGCGGTTGTGTTTTGTCGCGCGCTGTCGCTCGCTTCTGTCGCTCACGCAGGACACGGCCTAAAGCCGTCGGCACACGGACCGTGCTGTCGAACGTTAACGTTGACCGTGCCAAGTTCAAAGTGCTGCTGAACGCTCAGGAACGATTGCTACTTGTGCATACGGTACGTGGGCCCCGACGTGGTATACGCGATCGCAACGCACTCCAGCGGCAGTTGACCGATGTTTCTAGTTCGTAAATCACACTGTTTACTCAACGGGCGCGCCTAAAATTCCCATGCTAGCTCTATTGAAACCCACATTTACTCCATCGTCCACGAAAAGGGAAGTACCATCTCCAGTCAATAAGGACAAAGGCTTATAAAAGTTCCATTACAAACAATGCATTACAGATTTGGAATACTTATCTGCATACGATAAACATTATTTCATCATTTCCACATTTTACTAAAACCCCCAGGTCAGTCTTACTCGATCACTGTTCCTACCCAGTAGCAGAATCTTTGCAACATCTGAATTACGAAGCGTAAAAGAAAAAGGAGCAAAATATCTTTATACAAGTAGCGCAAGCTGTCCTGTAGATTAAGCCAATCAAACAAAGTCACCTCTCAAAAAAAGGGGAACTTACATTTACATAACATCAAATATTGTAGTACATATTTATATTAATCTAATAATAAAGTATCAGAACCTAATAAAAACGCGAATGTTAGGAAAAAAAATTTGGAAGTGCCAAGGGGCGAACCACCGACCCCACTAACAACTCTGTAAAGGACAGTGACGGTACTCACTAAATTAACAGCAGACCGTTCTTCTCTAATCATATTGTGTTACCCCTTGCTCAAAACCTTCATCGTAGATATGTTACTAATTGAAATTTAATTATAACAAATTGTACCAAGAACAATACGTTTTGGGTGCATCTTCAGTGTGTCGCTGCATTCAAATAGCCTACTCTTATAATACGAAAGTTACAATAATTCTTTTGCCACGAATATGATGTTTCTCATTATTTTATTGGAGCGAATCACACAGTTAACAACGGGTGATTCTCAATTTGCTGGTGCTCAGAAACGGCATATATATAAACAGGCTTGAAATGAATGCCAATATGGCGCCTCACAACTCTGTACTGAAGGGAGACGGCGTGCGTGTGACGTAGGTGGCGTTGTGCCCTCTCATTGGTCAATGCTCAGACGCACGCTCAGAATATCTGACATGCCAGATATTGCTCTGCACGTTCGGAAAGACTCCCGAACGTGCTATTCCACGCTATGACGTCAGAAACTCGGCACGCTCAACGCTCAACGGTCGGATGCACGGTCCGTGTGCCGACGGCTTTACAGTGGAGATCGCTGCACATGTTGCCATAATCTCCTGGCGAAGTTGCTCCAGCGTGTGTGGCTTACGTCGACAGACGTTATCTTTGACAGTTCCCCACAACTAAAAGTACATAGGTGTTAGATCTGGCGACCGTGCAGGGAACTCAATGGGCCCACTTCGTCCAATCCGATGCCCTGGAAAATTGGCATCCAGGAAATCTTGTACGGCTAGGTTGTAGTGTGACGGCGCCCCATCCTGTTCGTAGATGACCTCTTCAAGAGCTCCAGAAAGTGCAAGTATACCTGGCAAAATTCATGTGTGTAACATTTCCAGGTACACTTCTCCAGTGACAGTAGCATCAAAAGCCGGCCGACATGGCCGAGCGGTTCAAGGCGCTACAGTCTGGAACCGCGCGACCGCTACGGTCGCCGGTTCGAATCCTGCCTCGGGCATGGATGTGTGTGATGTCGTTAGGTTAGTTACGTTTAAGTAGTTCTAAGTTCTAGGGGACTGATGACCTCAGCAGTTAAGTCCCATAGTGCTCAGAGCCATTTGAACCAAGTAGCGTCAAAGAAAAAGGGTCCTTCTAAGCTCCTAGATGATAGTCCACACCACACAACAACCCCCGGTATATTGACCGCTTTATCCACATAAACATGCGGATTTTGCGATGCCCAGTACACACTGTTACGCCGACTCACGATTCCATTAAGTATAAATTGTACCTCGTCACTCCACACTACCTTCGTCATATATAGTTCGTCATCAGTTACCATTTGCTGATACCATTCGCAAAATTGCATTCGGCCATCAGCATCATCGTCATTATCACATGCGGTAATCTTGGAATGTAAACTTTTCACTTTACAGTTTTTAGGAATCTCCTGCTTACGTGGCAGACGCTCTATCCATCTGAGCCACCGCGGGCACAGAGGATAGTGCGTCTGCAGGGACTTATCCCTGGCACGCTCCCCGTGAGATCCACATTCCCAGCATGTCCACACCATTACATTTGTAGTGCGTCTAATAGGTGTTTGCCCATCATACTCATTACTCGTGGCAGATTAACATGTCCCCAATGAAGTACATCAACGCCTGTTTTGCAGCTAGGGTGTCCATTTAATTATCTTTTCATTTCTAGCAAAGCTGCATGGTCATCCACGGTAACTGTTCTTACGGGAACAGATACTACCGTCATATATAGTTAAAATATGGCTTGCCGGCCATTGACCTTCTTGGGCGAACGCACACGCTATGCCCGAACTCGTACGGGACTTGGTAGATTAATCTGCCACGAGTAATGAGTATGATGGGCAAACATCTATTAGGCGCACTACGAATGTAGTGGTGTGGACATGCTGGGAATGTGGATCTCACGGGGAGCGTGCCAGGGATAAGTCCCTGCAGACGCACTATCCTCTGTGCCCGCGGTGGCTCAGATGGATAGAGCGTCTGCCATGTAAGCAGGAGATCCCGGGTTCGAGTCCCGGTCGGGGTACACATTTTCAACATGTCCCCAATGAAGTACATCAACGCCTGTTTGCAGCTAGGGTGTCCATTTAATTATCATTTCATTTCTAGCATAGCTGCATGGTCATCCACGGTAACTGTTCTTTCGGGAACAGATACTACCGTCATATATAATTCCTCGTACACTTGTACTGCTAACCCCGACTTCATATGCATATTCTGTAGCAGGCTTCTGTGGAGAATTAACAAACGTTTCCAACACGAGAGCCGACGAAGTAGAACTTGTAGCCGCACACTGCCTTCCGGATCTTCCTTTGTGAATATCACAAGACATTCCATGCAATTCAAACTTGTCAACGATGCGTTTAATTGTTAGGCGGGTTGGCAGTTCTGTTTCTAACTCCCGCCTCCGCCACTTCAACGGCATTATCAAACTTAACCACTTCACAATACATTTTTGTTGCTCGATTTTCACGCGTGCTCCAGCCATCTTCTTTTCTCAACAGCACGTTGAAAGTACTAACACCTGTTGAGCCGAATACCATACTACAACACACTCATAACTCAAATCGAACGACGATATCGATATTTCGATAGAGCCTGACAAAGAGTGTATACATTTTTCTGGCGGACTTTAGTTCCGGGTACCTTACCAGATACCATGTATAAGGAATTTCGCAAATCACAACATGCATACATTTTCAGGAAAACTCTATGCGTTATTTCATTTACTTGTCGATAGTCACAAATATGTTTCTTCTAATAATTACATTTAATTAAAAATAGCAAGGAGCCAAATAACATAAACTTACTAAAACTTCATGCAGTTACACGTGTTTTTTTTTAAATTATATTACCTCTCAGATGTCGTATAAATTAAATAATATGACCAGTGATGAAAAAAATATAGAATAAAAATTAAGTTTGAGAGGGAGTCGAACGACGTTCGTGTTACATTTCCGGCCGGAGTGGCCATGCGGTTGGTTGGTTGGTTGTTTGGGGGGAAGAGACCAAACATCGAGGTCATCGGTCTCATCGGATTAGGGAAGGATGGGAAAGGAAGTCGGCCGTGCCCTTTCAAAGGAACCATCCCGGCATTTACCTGGAGCGATTTAGGGAAATCACGGAAAACCTAAATCAGGATGGCCGGATGCGGGGTTGAACCGTCGTCCTCCCGAATGCGAGTCCAGTGTCTAACCACTGCGCCACCTCGCTCGGTGGGCCATGCGGTTCTAGGCGCTACAGTCTGGAGCCGAGCAACCGCTACGGTCGCAGGTTCGAATCCTGCCTCGGGCATGGATGTGTGTGATGGCTTAGGTCAGTTAGGTTTAATTAGTTCTAAGTTCTAGGCGACTGATGACCTCAGAAGTCGCATAGTGCTCAGAGCCATTTTTGTTACATTGTTCGAAAGCTAAGCACGTTTTTTTTCTTTTTTAATCTCATTTCGTTCGTGGCATTTATTCGGTCCCATGACACCTGTTCAAGTTCATCGTTGAGCCGCTTACTCAGTTTTTTTCTTACAAAGGCCAGCTAACCCTCTGACGAACGCGCTGACCTACCGCGCCGGCAAGCCGTACGACCACGAACTCTTACATCTGGCACCTACGCACAAACACACTTTGTGATCAAAAGTATCCGTACACCTGGCGAAAATGACTTACAAGTTCGCGGCCCCCTCCATCGGTAATGCTGGAATTCAGTATGGTGTTGGCCCACCCTTAGCCTTGATGACAGCTTCCACTCTCGCTGACATAGGTTCAGTCATGTGCTGGGAGATTTTTTGGGGGATGGCAGCCCATTCTTCACGGAGTGCTGCACTGAGGAGAGGTATCGATGTCGGTCGGTGAGGTCTGGCACGAAGTCGGCGTTCCAAAACATGCCAAAGGTGTTCTATAGGATTCAGGTCAGGACTCTGTGCAGGCCAGTCCATTACAGGATTGTTATTGTCGTGTAACCACTCCGGCCACAGTCCGTGCATTATGAACAGGTGTTTCATCGCGTTGAAAGATGCAATCGTCATCCCGGAATTGCTCTCCAACAGTGGGTGCAAGAAGGAGCTTAAAACATCAGTGTAGGCCTGTGCTGTGATAGTGCCTCGCTCTCCTTGAAAAACACGACCATACCATAACACCACCGCTTTCGAATTTTACTGTTGGCGCTACACACGCTGGCAGATGACGTTCACCGGACATTCGCCATATCCATGCCCTACTATCGGATCGTCGCATCATTCGTCACTCCACACAACATTTTTCCACTGTTCAGTCGTCCAATGTTTACGCTCCTTACATCAAGCGAGGCGTCGTTTGGCATTTACCGGCGTGATGTGTGGCTTATGAGCAGCCGCTCGACCATGAAATCCAAGTTTTTTCACCTCCCGCCTGTCATAGTCCTTGTTGTGGACCCTGATGCAGTTTGGAATTCCTGTGTGATGGTCTGGATAGATGTCTGCCTATTACACATTACGACCCTCTTCAACTGTCGGCGGTCTCTGTCAGTCAACAGACGAGGTCGGCCTGTACGCTTTTGTGTTGAACGTGCCCTTCACGTTTCCACTTCACTATCACATCGGAAACTGTGGACCTAGGGATGTTTAGGAGTGTGGAAATCTCGCGTACAGGCGTATGACACAAATGACACCCAATCACCTGACCACGCTCGAAGTCTGTGAGTTCCGCGGAGCGCCCCATTCTGCTCTCTCACGATGACTACTGAGGTCGCTGACATGGAGTACCTGGCAGTAGGTGGCAGCACAGTGCACCTCATATGAAAAAGCGTCCGGATACTTTTCACTACATGTTGTATGTCAGTTACATAAAAGGCCCGTAAAACTTCTCATGCGATTTTTCCGGAATTATCAGAGTACTGTACCTTACTACGTGCTCACTATGTTGTTTTAATGGCCTACTAAAGGTGTACAAAGTTTGAGGTAAATCTGTGATCCTATCGTCGTGGCATCCCCTTGTAAGATTATTAGACTTGAAGCTGTGCTCGGATTTCTTACTGCTGCAGTGGAAGGAAAGGGCCGTGGGCCTTTTAAGGGACCATCCGGCATTTTCGCTGGCGAGCACAGAAAACCGATCTCTGCGTGTTCGATCCAAGAACTCAATCGTGATCTCTCGAACGCGAGTTGAGGGTGCTACTCACTCACATCACCTCTCTCAGATAATTCAGCGACTTTTCTTCACATGTGGATGCTACACAATTTGCGTTTGTGGAGGTTTCTAGAACTGATACTGAGATACTGGCATCTTGGCGCGTACAATAATTAATAAATATATAGAAAGAAAAAGAAAAAGAAAGATAGAGAGAGAGAAAATATTGCCTGTAATTTTCCCAGGTAATATTTCAGAATACACAAAAAAAATTAAACTGTATATTTCTTACGCACTGTTGTAGCTGACATCCGGCACCTCGGTGCATCTTTCACTGTCTTTCACAGTTTTATTTTTATGGGGCACGTACGTAAATTGTATTTCTTGCGTATCTATCGATATGCGTAGCTCACATAAAACAAAACCATACAGCTGTATAATCTTTGACTACTGCTACAATATCTTTGTGTCGCTACACCACCTCTGCCCGAGAGTGCTAGGAAAGTTACACGAATTCTAAGTAAAGCAGTGTTGAGTGGCAGATGTATTTTGAACAATAGTCAGGAAATTTTCTCCATTAGTGTGATATGAGAATGATTGAGTATGAATAGTTTAAACGTAATTGTGGAGACAGAACTGAGGATATTGCTTGTGAGTTTTTATGCAATGTTGAGAGATTGAGGTAAGCAGACAAGAGAGTAAAGTTGTTTCGTATTATTGAGATTGTAGTAACGAAGTGCAGATAGCAGGATTTTTATGTCGATTACTCTAATAGGAAAATGAAATTCTTCTTGCTTAAAATTATTTCTTAAAGTCAAGTCGTGTTAGCAATCGGTAGATTTTCAAAGTATTACTTTTAAATGCAGAGTTTCAGTCGAATTTTGTCAGGAGTCGTTTGTTACCACTTAAAATTCCTACCATCCATTCAGTTTATTATATACGAACGCACATTGCACTTTGTCGTACTAAATTTTAGTGGTTTCTATTGTTGCTTTGCTGCCTGATGCTGCTCGCTGCTATTGAGAAATCTGCAAAAATGTTTGTCGACATGCGAGGTAAGAGAAAATACACTATGGGATCAAAAGTATCCGTACACCTCAAAAACTACGTTTTTCATACTACTTGCATTGTGCTGCCGCCTACTGCCGGGTACTCCATATCAGCGACCTCAGTAGTCATCAGACATCGTGAGAGAGCAGAATGGGGCGCTCCGTGGAACTCACGGACTTCGAGCGTGGTCAGGTGATTGGGTGTCACTTGTGTCATACGTCTGTACGCGAGATTTCCGCACTCCTAAACATCCCTAGGTCCACTGTTCCCGATGTGATAGTGAAGTGGAAACGTGAAGGGACACGTACAGCACAAAAGCGTACAGGCCGACCTCGTCTGTTGACTGACAGAGACCACCGACAGTTGAAGAGGGTCGTCATGTGTAATAGGCAGACATCTATCCAGACCATCACACAGGAGTTCCAAACTACTCGTACATCAGGATCCACTGCAAGGACTATGACAGTTAGGCGGGAGGTGAGAAAACTTGGATTTCATGGCCGAGCGGCTGCTCATAAGCCACACATCACGCCGGTAAAAGCCAAACGATGCCTCGCTTGGTGTAAGGAGCGTAAACATTGGACGATTGAACAGTGGGAAAACGTTGTGTGGAGCGACGAATCACGGTACAGAATGTGGAGATCCGATGGCAGGTTGTGGGTATGGTGAATCCCTGGTGAACGTCATCTGCCAGCGTGTGTAGTGCTAAGAGTAAAATTCGGAGGCGGTGGCGTTATGGTGTGGTCGCGTTTTTCATGGGGGGAGCTTGCACCCCTTCTTGTTTTGCGTGGCGCTATCACGGAACAGGCCTAAATTGATGTTTTAACCTCGTTCTTGCTTCCCACTGTTGAAGAGCAATTGGTGGATGGAGATTGCATCTTTCAACACGATCGAGCACCTGTTCATAACGACAGTCACATCCCTGTAATGGACTGTCCTGCACAGAGTCCTCATATCTCTCCTTAGTGCAGCACTCCGTGAAGAATAGGCTCCCATTCCCCAAGAAATCTCCCAGCACATGACTGAATGTATACTTGCGAGAGTGGAAGCTGTCATCAAGGCTAAGGGTGGGCCTACGCCATATTGAACTCCGGCATTACCGATGGAGGGCACCAGGACCTTGCTGGTATTTTTGCCACGTGTCCGGATACTTTTGATCACATAGTGTATACTCAGAGTTATGCGCAGTACATAAGTTTAAGTTGGGAATTAATTTGTTTGGTAATCATTATTGAGCAGTTTTGGTAAACAGTTTTAGAGATTCATTCAGACAGAGAGAAGCAGACAAGTGGTTACGTTACATAAGAAACTGCAACAGAAGAAACTTTAACGCCGGCATATTTGGTTTGCACAAGCGCAGTTAACGAGATTTAGAAACTGCGCAGACATAACGAAAACTGCTTGGATTATTGCAATTGCAAGCGTTGTAGTGATTTGTAAATACTATTCCCTCCGTTAATTTCCTTAAAAATTCCTAGCATTGAAGGATAATCACTGACTGTGATGAGAAAAAAAATTTCTATCAAGTGAGGCACACTTGTCGTTCAGCTACGAGTCCGTGCTGGAAAGGAATGACTCCGAAGATTTTATACGAAAACTCTTGAAGCTCTCTCAATAAAACAAACATTACTAACATTCTACGTCTGTATGCTTCATGTTCACCTAACTGCAGCTCTCTGCCGCCAGAGAACTGCGAACTTCCGTAGCGTGTTACATGGTGCTGTGTAACTTATCTATGTCGGTGCTTGAGAAACAGCGTGATGTAATAGGGTATGCAATTCGAAAAGTTTGTCCACACATGGCGCACATTCTTCTTCAGCATGACACTGCGAGACCACACAGGAGCACTGAAACATTTCCAGCAAATCCCATGCTTTTGGTTCACTGCCATCGATCATACTTCATAGAGTTCCCATTTGGTCCCATCCGATTCTCATCTGTTTCCAAACCTTATGGAGCCACTCCGAGGAGTCCACTTTGATAGCGATGAAGTGTCGTAAGCAGAGGTGAGGTTGTGCTTCCGTCAACAAAGTGAAATATTCTACAGTGACGGTATCAACAAACTGGTTTCTCGCTGTCACAAATTTATTCGTTTCGAGGGTGACTATGTTGAGAAATAAAGTAAATAGAAAAGAAACACGACGCATAACGAACGAGTTACGCTAATTGGTCACAAACTGATATTGATACAGGTGTTGTTGTTGTGATCTTCAGTTCTGAGACTGGTTTGATGCAGCTCTCCATGCTACTCTATCCTGTGCAAGCTTCTTCATCTCCCAGTACCTACTGCAACCTACATCCTTCTGAATCTGCTTAGTGAATTCATCTTTTGGTCTCCCTCTACGATTTTTACCATCCACACTGCCCTCCAAAGTTAAATTGGTGATCCCTTGATGGCTCAGAACATGTTCTACCTACCGATCCCTTCTTCTAGTCAAGTTGTGCCACAAACTTTTCTTCCCAATCCTATTCAATACCTCCTCCTTAGTTATGTGATCTAGCCATCTAATCTTCAACATTCTTCTGTAGCACCACATTTCGAAAGCTTCTATTCTCTTCTTGTCCAAACTATTTATTGTCCATGTTTCACTTCCATACATGGCTACACTCCATACAAATACTTTCAGAAACGACTTCCTGACACTTAAATCGATACTCGATATCAACAAATTTCTATTCTTTAGAAACGCTTTCCTTGTCATTGCCAGTCTACCTATTATATCCTCTCTACTTCGACCATCATCAGTTATTTTGCTCCCCAAATAGCAAAACTCCTTTACTACTTTAAGTGTCTCATTTGCTAATCTAAGTTCCTCAGAATCACGTGATTTAATTCGACTATATTCCATTCCCCCCCCCCCCCCCCCCCCCCCATGAACCATGGACCTTGCCGTTGGTGCGGAGGCTTGCGTGCCTCAGCGATACAGATGGCCGTACCGTAGGTGCAACCACAACAGAGGGGTATCTGTTGAGAGGCCAGACAAACATGTGGTTCCGAAGAGGGGCAGCAGCCTTTTCAGTAGTTGCAGGGACAACAGTCTGGATGATTGACTGATCTGGCCTTGTAACATTAACCAAAAACGGCCTTGCTGTGCTGGTACTGCGAACGGCTGAAAGCAAGGGGAAACTACAGCCGTATTTTTTCCCGAGGACATGCAGCTCTACTGTATGATTAAATGATGATGGCGTCCTCTCGGGTAAAATATTCCGGAGGTAAAATAGTCCCCCATTCGGATCTCCGGGCGGGGACTACTCAAGAGGACGTCGTTATCAGGAGAAAGAAAACTGGCGTTCTACGGATCGGAGCGTGTAATGTCAGATCACTTAATCGGGCAGGTAGGTTAGAAAATTTAAAAAGGGAGATGGATAGGTTAAAGTTAGATATAGTGGGAATTAGTGAAGTTCGGTGGCAGGAGGAACAAGACTTTTGGTCAGGTGATTACAGGGTTATAAATACAAAATCAAATAG
Organism: Schistocerca cancellata; assembly: GCF_023864275.1. Classification (NCBI taxonomy): domain Eukaryota; kingdom Metazoa; phylum Arthropoda; class Insecta; order Orthoptera; family Acrididae; genus Schistocerca; species Schistocerca cancellata. The sequence goes on along the minus strand of NW_026047149.1, from coordinate 4,231,089 downwards.
GGGTAATGCAGGAGTAGGTTTAATAATGAATAAAAAAATAGGAGTGCGGGTTAGCTACTACAAACAGCATAGTAAACGCATTATTGTGGCCAAGATAGACACAAAGCCCATGCCTACTACAGTAGTACAAGTTTATAAGCCAACTAGCTCTGCAGATGATGAAGAAATAGATGAAATGTATGACGAGATAAAAGAAATTATTCAGGTAGTGAAGGGAGACGAAAATTTAATAGTGATGGGTGACTGGAATTCGTCAGTAGGAAAAGGGAGAGAAGGAAACATAGTAGGTGAATATGGATTGGGGGGAAGGAATGAAAGAGGAAGCCGCCTTGTAGAATTTTGCACAGAGCATAACTTAATCATAGCTAACACTTGGTTCAAGAATCATGAAAGGCGGCTGTATACATGGAAGAAGCCTGGAGATACAGACAGGTTTCAGATAGATTATATAATGGTAAGACAGAGATTTAGGACCCAGGTTTTAAATTGTAGGACATTTCCTGGGGCAGATGTAGATTCTGACCACAATCTATTGGTTATGAACTGCAGATTGAAACTGAAGAAACTGCAAAAAGGTGGGAATTTAAGGAGATGGGACCTGGATAAACTGAAAGAACCAGAGGTTGTAGAGAGTTTCAGGGAGAGCATTAGGGAACAATTGACAGGAATGTGGGGAAAGAAATACAGTAGAAGAAGAATGGGTAGCTCTGAGGGATGAAGTGGTGAAGGCAGCAGACGATCAAGTAGGTAAAAAGACGCAGGCTAATAGAAATCCTTGGGTAACAGAAGAAATATTGAATTTAATTCATGAAAGGAGAAAATATAAAAATGCAGTAAATGAAGCAGGCAAAAAAGAATACAAACGTCTCAAAAATGAGATCGACAGGAAGTGCAAAATGGCTAAGCAGGGATGGCTAGAGGACAAATGTAAGGATGTAGAGGCTTATCTCACTAGGGGTAAGATAGATACTGCCTACAGGAAAATTAAAGAGACCTTTGGAGAGAAAAGAACCACTTGTATGAATATCAAGAGCTCAGATGGCAACCCAGTTCTAAGCAAAGAAGGGAAAGCAGAAAGGTGGAAGGAGTATATAGAGGGTTTATACAAGGGCGATGTACTTGAGGACAATATTATGGAAATGGAAGAGGATGTAGATGAAGATGAAATGGGAGATAAGATACTGCGTGAAGAGTTTGACAGAGCACTGAAAGACCTGAGTCAAAACAAGGCCCCGGGAGTAGACAACATTCCATTAGAACTACTGATGGCCTCAGGAGAGCCAGTCATGACAAAACTCTACCATCTGGTGAGCACGATGTATGAGACAGGCGAAATACCCTCAGACTTTAAGAAGAATATAATAATTCCAATCCCAAAGAAAGCAGGTGTTGACAGATGTGAAAGTTACCGAACTATCAGTTTAATAAGTCACAGCTGCAAAATACTAACGCGAATTATTTACAGACGAATGGAAAAACTGGTAGAAGCCGACCACGGGGAAGATCAGTTTGGATTCCGTAGAAATGTTGGAACACGTGAGGCAATACTGACCTTACGACTTATCTTGGAAGAAAGATTAAGAAAAGGCAAACCTACGTTTCTAGCATTTGTAGACTTAGAGAAAGCTTTTGATAATGTTAACTGGAATACTCTCTTTCAAATTCTGAAGGTGGCAGGGGTAAAATACAGGGAGCGAAAGGCTATTTACAATTTGTACAGAAACCAGATGGCAGTTATAAGAGTCGAGGGGCATGAAAGGGAAGAAGTGGTTGGGAAAGGAGTAAGACAGGGTTGTAGCCTCTCCCCGATGTTATTCAATCTGTATACTGAGCAAGCAGTAAAGGAAACAAAAGAAAAATTCGGAGTAGGTATTAAAATTCATGGAGAAGAAGTAAAAACTTTGAGGTTCGCCGATGACATTGTAATTCTGTCAGAGACAGCAAAGGACTTGGAAGAGCAGTTGAACGGAATGGACAGTGTCTTGAAAGGAGGATATAAGATGAACATCAACAAAAGCAAAACGAGGATAATGGAATGTAGTCAAATTAAGTCGGGTGATGCTGAGGGAATTAGATTAGGAAATGAGGCACTTAAAGTAGTAAAGGAGTTTTGCTATTTAGGGAGTAAAATAACCGATGATGGTCGAAGTAGAGAGGATATAAAATGTAGACTGGCAATGGCAAGGAAAGCGTTTCTCAAGAAGAGAAATTTGTTAACATCGAGTATAGATTTAAGTGTCAGGAAGTCGTTTCTGAAAGTATTTGTATGGAGTGTAGCCATGTATGGAAGTGAGACATGGACGATAACTAGTTTGGACAAGAAGAGAATAGAAGCTTTCGAAATGTGGTGCTACAGAAGAATGCTGAAGATAAGGTGGGTAGATCACGTAACTAATGAGGAGGTATTGAATAGGATTGGGGAGAAGAGAAGTTTGTGGCACAACTTGACTAGAAGAAGGGATCGGTTGGTAGGACATGTTCTGAGGCATCGAGGGATCACAAATTTAGCATTGGAGGGCAGCGTGGAGGGTAAAAATCGTAGAGGGAGACCAAGAGATGAATACACTAAGCAGATTCAGAAGGATGTAGGTTGCAGTAGGTACTGGGAGATGAAGAAGCTTGCACAGGATAGAGTAGCATGGAGAGCTGCATCAAACCAGTCTCAGGACTGAAGACCACAACAACAACAACATATTCCATTATCCTCGTTTTGCTTTTGTTGATGTTCGTCTTATATCCTCCTTTCAAGACACTGTCCATTCCTTTCAACTGCTCTTCCAGGTCCTTTGCTGTCTCTGACAGAATTACAATGTGATCAGCGAACCTCAAAGTTTTTATTTCTTCTCCATTGATTTTAATTCCTACTCCGAATTTTTCTTTTGTTTTCTTTACTGTTTGCTCAGTATACAGATTGAATAGCATCGGGGAGAGGCTACAACCCTGTCTCACTCCCTTCCCAACCACTGCTTCCCTTTCGTGTCCCTCGACCCTTACAACTGCCATCTGGTTTCTGTACAAATTGTAAATAGCCTTTCGCTCCCTGTATTTTACCCCTGCCACCTTCAGAATTTGAAAGAGAGTATTCCAGTCAACAATGTCAAAAGCTTTCTCTAAGTCTACAAATGCTAGAAACGTAGGTTTGCCTTTCCTTAATCTTTCTTCCAAGATAAGTCGTAAGGTCAGTATTGCCTCACGTGTTCCAGTATTTCTACGGAATCCAAACTGATGTTCCCCGAGGTCGGCTTCTACTAGTTTTTCAATTCGTCTGTAAAGAATTTGCGTTAGTATCTTGCAGCTGTGACTTATTAAATTGATAGCTCGGTAATTTTCGCATCTGTCAACGCCTGCTTTCTTTGGGATTGGAATTATTATATTCTTCTTGAAGTCTGAGGGTATTTCGCCTGGCTTATACATCTTGCTCACCAGATGGTAGACTTTTTGTCAGGACTGGCTCTCCCAAGGCTGTCAGTAGTTCTAGTCGAATGTTGTCTACTCCCGGGGCCTTGATGCAGGTATCGACGGAAAACGGAAAATTTTAAACTGCGGCAGCCGATGGATCAAGGTGGGATGCTGCAGCGCAGCTGGCAGGGATAGTTCTAAGGTGGCCATGTCATTTTGGTTTTTGTATGTCGTCGATTTGCACATCAGAGAGAGAGAGAGACCAAGTTTTGTTACTGTTAAATCATCTTTGGTCTTGTCATGGCACAGTCTTTGCCTCTACGCAGTCTGCTATCTTCTTAGTTGAAATTTGTCAGGTGATGGACGTATTCTGTAGTGCTGTGTCGTTTCTGATTGTATCTGTTACCTGAAGAAATATTTATTGTGAAACGTCCACTTAGAACAATTGTACAAGACTGTGCTTAACCTGGCACACAATAATTTTAGTGCAACGCAATCTGACTATCAAAAATCCCTGCAAAAGAATGGCCCTGACAAACATTAAACTATACCTTTCACAAATCACTTACCTCACAAAAATCTTCGTTGCTCGAACTACTACAATACAGCGAGTGCCACTACTGCCAGCTAAATAAAAGATTCAAACTACTGAAGGCACTAACTACTGATAGTCTTAGCAAATGAAAGATTCTAATAGAGAACAAACACTGTATTTACCTTAATAGTCATCAATAGTCATAATATATACAGCAGCTCATGACATCAATTTTTACAAATTTCAAACTCCGCCATCTCTGTCCTCACATCCACCACTGCTGGCGGCTCCCCTCCAACTGCCCAGCGCTACGCGCTGTTCGCATCCAGCTATAGCAGTTCATGACAACAATGGCAGACAACAATGCAAACTAGCCACGTACTGCACACAGCACAGCCAGTGATTTTCGTACAGAGTGCTATGTAACGTTGCCAATAAAAAACATAAACAGCAAACTTACATAAAGAAAACATAAACAGCCTACTTACAATTGTAAAGGACAGCAAAGATGAATACGAAATAAGCATCAAACGAAAAAACTACAGACAACGAAACTCGTCTAGCTTGAAGGGGGAAACCAGATGGCACTAAGGTTGGCCCGCTAGATGGCGCTGCCATAGGTCAAACGGATATCAACTGTTTTTTTTTAATAGGAACTCCCATTTTTATTACATATTCGCGTAGTACGTAAGGAAATATGAATGTTTTAGTTGGACCACTTTTTTCGCTTTGTGATAGATGGCGCTGTAACAGTCACAAACGTATAAGTTCGTGGTATCACGTAACATTCCGCTCCCCCACCCCTCTTATGGATCCTCCTCTTCCATTGGCTCCTTTCCCCCCTCCCCCTTCACTTTTCCTCTCCTTCCCACCCCCCTCCACTCTTTTCCCCGTCATCTGACCAGTTTCCCCCCACCTGCTCTCGGGTGTGGTATGTCGTGTTTGTGCCGACTTTTAGCGCAGTGTTTAAGTGAGTGTTCGGTGTTGTGCGTCCTTCCACAGTGTTGCGAACACAAATCATGCTGTCGCTGGGTGTGCTTTTTATATCTCTTGCGAACAGAACCCAGACGGTCGCCGTGTTTTTTTAATCGTCTGTCTATTGTTTTTCTGCTTCCTGTGTGTTTTATTAGCTTCATCGACACTGTGTTTTATGTTTTACGCTCCAGAATTTTCTGCCATTTTTACCTTTAAGTCACCGATTTTATCGCCAACTGTTATTATTTTTTTATTATCTTCATCTTTTTAAAACAAATTCTGTAGGCTGAAGAGCGGCGTAATAAGCTGCTGCCAGCCCGCCCCCTTTAGGGGGAATCGAAACTCAATAAAGGAAAAAAAAATGCCGCCAGTGCGGGCGGTATTTGCTTCGTGATACATTACCCGTGTTGAAATGGACCGTTTACCAATTGCGGAAAAGTTCGATATCGTGTTGATGTATGGCTATTGTGACCAAAATGCCCAACGGGCGTGTGCTATGTATGCTGCTCGGTATCCTGGACGACATCGTCCAAGTCTCCGGACCGTTCGCCGGACAGTTACGTTATTTGTATGGAGTGTAGCCATGTGTGGAAGTGAAACATGAACGGTAAATAGTTTGGACAAGAAGAGAATAGAAGCTTTCGAAATGTGGTGCTACGGAAGAATGCTGAAGATTAGATGGATTGATCACATAACTAATGAGGAAGTATTGAATAGGATTGGGGAGAAGAGAAGTTCATGGCACAACTTGACCAGAAGAAGGGATCGGTTGGTAGGACATGTTCTGAGGCATCAAGGGATCACCAATTTAGTATTGGAGGGCAGCGTGGAGGGTAAAAATCGCAGGGGGAGACCAAGAGATGAATACACTAAGCAGATACAGAATGATGTAGGTTGCAGTAGGTACTGGGAGACGAAGAAACTTGCACATGATAGAGTAGCATGGAGAGCTGCATCAAACCAGTATCAGGACAGAAGACCACAACAACAAGAACATTAGAAAGCGAAGAGAATATAAATTTTGAATAATGTTATCAATTTTGAAGGGAAGAAGTTTGAGTTGGATTGCAGCAGTGCGCAGCTAGTTTGTCGGAATGATTACTGTCAGCTAGTTAACTTGCTCAGAGTTGAGAGAAAGACCACTCCACTTCCCTGAGTCATGCATTAACATATCGACTGACTGAGCTGTTAGATTTTTGTAGAAATTCTCTGTTAACATTGTAAAAATGGTTCAAATCGCTCTGAGCACTATGCGACTTAACTTCTGAGGTCATCAGTCCCCTAGAACTTAGAACTACTTAAACCTAACTAACCTAAGGACATCACACACATCCATGCCCGAGGCAGGATTCGACCGTAGCGGTCGCGTGGTTCCAGACTGCAGCGCCCAGAACTGCACGGCCACTCCGGCCGGCGTTAACATTGTACCCTCTTTAAATCGTTGTTCACTTTGTTAACATAGTATTGTTCAGACCTATGTTATGTGTGAAGATCACGCGAAGTTCTACTCTGTCTTTTTCAATACATCATTCTAAAATGTTGTCTTCAAGTATTTCATAGAGGTAGTTAGTCTCCCCTCTCCAGTGATTATCATTAGGCATTACCACATGCAACAGTTTGAAAGACGCGAGGTAAGTCGGAATTTTGATTAGGGCCAAATAAGTGTTTTACTTCAGTTGCGCATTTAATACAAAGATAAGCTGCATGTTGATCAGTTACAGTTAGCATACAGGGTTAAGTTGGGTACCAGTTTGTGGGGACACAGTTTTGGTAGTACCTAGAGGAGCAGTTGAGCTAAATTTCAGACGGAGACAAATATCGGTTCTGTTTCACTAAGGAAAATTGCACTGTAGTTCCTTCTCTACATTGTCGTACAGATGACAAAATGGTAGACATCGAAGTAGATGACAGAGGGATAAAAAAAACAATTAAAATCGCTCAAAAGAGGAAAGGCCGCTGGACCTGATGGGATACCAGTTCGATTCTAGACAGAGTACGCGAAGGAACTTGCCCCCCTTCTTGCAGCGGTGTACCGTAGGTCTCCAGAAGAGCGTAGCATTCCAAAGGATTCGAAAAGGGCACAGGTCATCCCCGTTTTCAAGAAGGGACGTCGAACAGATATGCAGAACTGTGGACCTATATCTCTAACGTCGATCAGTTGTAGAATATTGGAACACGTATTATGTTCGAGTATAATGACTTTTCTGGAAACTAGATATCTACTCTGTAGTAATAAGCATGGGTTTCGAAAAAGACGGTCGTGTGAAACCCAGCTCGCGCTATTCGCCCACGAGACTCAGAGGGCCGTAGACACGGGTTCCCAGGTAGATGCCCTGTTTCTTGACTTCCGCAAGGCGTTCGATACAGTTCCTCACACTCGTTTAATGAACAAAGTAAGAGCATATGGACTATCAGACCAATTGTGTGATTGGATTGAAGAGTTCCTAGATAACAGGACGCAGCATGTCATTCTCAACGGAGACAAGTCTTCCGAAGTAAGAGCGATTGCAGGTGTGCCGCAGGGGAGTGTCGTAGGACCGTTGCTATTCACAATATACATAAATGACCTGGCGGATGACATCGGAAGTTCACTGAGGCTTTTTGCGGATGATGCTGTAGCATATCGAGAGGTTGTAACAATGGAAAATTGTACTGAAATGCAGGAGGATCTGCAACGAATTGATGCATAGTGCAGGAAATGGCAATTGAATCCCAATGTAGACAAGCGTAATGTGCTGCGAATACGTAGAAAGAAAGATCCCTTATCATTTAGCTACAATTTAGCATGAACCATGGACCTTGCCGTTGGTGGGGAGGCTTGCGTGCCTCAGCGATACAGATAGCCGTACCGTAAGTGCAACCACAACGGAAGGGTGTCTGTTGAGAGGCCAGACAAACGTGTGGTTCCTGAAGAGGGGCAGCAGCCTTTTCAGTAGTTGCAAGGGCAACAGTCTGGATGATTGACTGATCTGGCCTTGCAACATTAACCAAAACGGCCTTGCTGTGCACGTACTGCGAACGGCTGAAAGCAAGGGGAAACTACGGCCATAATTTTTCCCGAGGGCATGCAGCTTTACTGTATGATTAAGTGATGATGGCGTCCTCTTGGCTAAAATATTCCGGAGGTAAAATAGTCCCCCATTCGGATCTCCGGGCGGGGACTACTCAAGAGGATGTCGTTATCAGGAGAAAGAAAACTGGCGTTCTACGGATCGGAGCGTGGAATGTCAGATCCCTTAATCGGGCAGGTAGGTTAGAAAATTTAAAAAGGGAAATGGATAGGTTAAAGTTAGATATAGTGGAGATTAGTGAAGTTCGGTGGCAGGAGGAACAAGACTTCTGGTCGGGTGACTACAGGGTTATAAACACAAAATCAAATAGGGGTAATGCAGGAGTAGGTTTAATAATGAATAGGAAAATAGGATGCGGGTAAGCTACTACAAACAGCATAGTGAACGCATTATTGTGGCCAAGATAGATACGAAGCCCACACCTACCACAGTAGTACAAGTTTATATGCCAACTAGCTCTGCAGATGACGAAGAAATTGAAGAAATGTATGATGAAATAAAAGAAATTATTCAGATAGTGAAGGGAGACGAATATTTAATAGTCGAGGGTGACTGGAATTCGGTAGTAGGAAAAGGGAGAGAAGGAAACGTAGTAGGTGAATATGGATTGGGGCTAAGAAATTAAAGAGGAAGCCGCCTGGTAGAATTTTGCACTGATCACAACCTAATCATAGCTAACACTTGGTTTAAGAATCATGATAGAAGGTTGTATACATGGAAGAACTCTGGAGATACTAAAAGGTATCACATAGATTATATAATGGTAAGACAGAGATTTAGGAACCAGGTTTTAAATTGTAAGACATTTCCAGGGGCAGATGTGGACTCTGACCACAATCTATTGGTTATGACCTGTAGATTAAAACTGAAGAAACTGCAAAAAGGTGGGAACTTAAGGAGATGGGACCTGGATAAACTGAAAGAACCAGAGGTTGTACAGAGTTTCCGGGAGAACATAAGGGAACAATTGACAGGGTTGGGGAAAGAAATACTGTAGAATGGGTAGCTTTGAGGGATGAAGTAGTGAAGGCAGCAGAGGATCAAGTAGATAAAAAGACGAGGGCTAATAGAAATCCTTGGGTAACAGAGGAAATATTGAATTTAATTGATGAAAGGAGAAAATATAAAAATGCAGTAAATGAAGCAGGCAAAAAGGAATACAAACGTCTCAAAAATGAGATCGACAGGAAGTGAAAATGGCTAAGCATGGATGGCTCGAGAACAAATGTAAGGATGTAGAGGCTTGTCTCACTAGGGGTAAGATAGATACTGCCTACAGGAAAATTAAAGAGACTTTTGGAGATAAGAGAAACACTTGTATGAACATCAAGAGCTCAGATGGAAACCCAGTTCTAAGCAAAGAAGGGAAAGCAGAAAGGTGGAAGGAGTATATAGAGGGTCTATACAACGGCGATGTACTTGAAGACAATATTATGGAAGAGAATATAGATGAAAATGAAATGGGCGATACGATACTTCGTGAAGAGTTTGACAAAGCACTGAAAGACCTGAGTCGAAACAAGGCCCCGGGAGCAGACAACATTCCATTGGAACTACTGACGGCCTTGGGAGAGCCAGTCCTGACAAAACTCTACCATCTGCTGAGTAAGATGTATGAAACAGGCGAAATACCCTCACACTTCAAGAAGAATATAATAATTCCAATCCCAAAGAAAGCAGATGTTGACAGATGTGAAAATTACCGAACAATCAGGTGAATAAGCCACAGCTGCAAAATACTAACACGAATTCTTTACAGACGAATGGAAAAACTGGTAGAAGCCGACCTCGGGGAAGATCAGTTTGGATTCCGTAGAGACACTGGAACACGTGTGGCAATACTGACCTTACGACTTATCTTAGAAGAAAGATTAAGGAAAGGCAAACCTACGTTTCTAGCATTTGTAGACTTAGAGAAAGCTTTTGACAATGTTGACTGGAATACTCTCTTTCAAATTCTGAAGGTGGCAGGGGTAAAATACAGGGAGCGAAAGGCTATTTACAATTTGTACAGAAACCAGATGGCAGTTGTAAGGGTCGAGGGACACGAAAGGGAAGCAGTGGTTGGGAAGGGAGTGAGACAGGGTTGTAGCCTCTCCCCGAAGTTATTCAATCTGTATATTAAGCAAGCAGTAAAGGAAACAAAAGAAAAATTCGGAATAGGTAATAAAATCCATGGAGAAGAAATAAAAACTTTGAGGTTCGCCGATGACATTGTAATTCTGTCAGAGACAGCAAAGGACTTGGAAGAGCAGTTGAATGGAATGGATAGCGTCTTGACAGGAGGATATAAGATGAACATCAACAAAAGCAAAACGAGGATAATGGAATGTAGTCGAATTAAGACTGGTGATGCTGAGGGAATTAGATTAGGAAATGAGACACTTAAAGTAGTAAATGAGTTTTGCTATTTGGGGAGCAAAATAACTGATGATGGTCGAAGTAGAGAGGATATAAAATGTAGACTGGCAATGGCAAGGAAAATGTTTCTGACGAAGAGAAATTTGTTAACATCAAGTATAGATTTAAGTGCCAGGAAGTCATATCTGAAAGTATTTGTATGGAGTGTAGCAATGTATGGAACTGAAACATAGACGATAAATAGTTTGGACAAGAAGAGAATAGAAGCTTTCGAAATGTGGTGCTATAGAAGAATGCTGAAGATTAGATGGGTAGATCACATAACTAATGAGGAAGTATTGAATAGGATTGGGGAGAAGAGAAGTTTGTGGCACAGCTTGACCAGAAGAAGGGATCGGTTTGTAGGACATGTTCTGAGGCATCAAGGGATCACCAATTTAGTACTGGAGGGCAGCGCGGAGGGTAAAAATCGTAGAGGGAGCCCAAGAGATGAATACACTAAGCAGATTCAGAAGGATGTAGGTTGCAGTAGGTACTGGGAGATGAAGAAGCTTGCACAGGATAGAGTAGCATGGAGAGCTGCATGAAACCAGTCTCAGGACTGAAGACCACAACAGCAACAACAACTTAGCAAGTCAGCAACTGGAAGCAGTTAGTTCCATAAATTATCCGGGAGTACGCATTAGGAGTGATTTAAAATGGAATGACCATATAAAATTAATCGTCGGTAATGCAGATGCCAGACAGAGATTCTTTGGAAGAACCCTAAGGAAATGCAATCCGAAAACAAAGGATGTAGGATACAGTACACTTGTTCGCCCACTGCTTGAATACTGCTCAGCAGTGTGGGATCCGTACCAGATAGGGTTGATACAAGACATAGAGAAGATCCAACGGAGAGCAGCGCGCTTCGTTACAGGATCATTTAGTAATGGTGAAAGCGTTACAGAGGTGATACACTACTGGCCATTAAAATTGCTACACCACGAAGATGACGTGCTAAAGACGCGAAATTTAAGCGACAGGAAGAAGATGCTGTGATATGCAAGTGATTAGCTTTTCAGAGCATTCACACAAGGTTGGCGCCAGTGGCGACACCTATAACGTGCTGACATGAGGAAAGTTTCCAACTGATTTCTCATACACAAACAGCAGCTGACCGGCGTTGCCTGATGAAACGTTGTTGTGATGTCTCGTGTACGGAGGATAAATGCGTACCATCACGTTTCCGACTTTGATAAAGGTCGGATTGTAGCCTATCGCGATTGCGGTTTATCGTATCGCAACATTGCTGCTCGCGTTGGTCGAGATCCAATGACTGTTAGCAGAATATGGAATCGGTGGGTTCATGAGGGTAATACGGAACGCCGTGCTGGATCCCAACGGCCTCGTATCACTAGCAGTCAAGATGACAGGCGTCTTTTCCGCATAGCTGTAACGGATCGTGCAGCCACGTCTCGATCCCTGAGTCAACAGATGGGGACGTTTACAAGACAACAACCATCTGCACGAACAGTTCGACGACGTTTGCA